>NW_007726456.1:428145-483889 GCF_000696425.1 Galeopterus variegatus | reverse complement strand
CCGGAAAAAAAAAAAAAAAAAAAAAAAAAAAAAAAAAAAAAGAATAATTAATGATAAAAAAACATGTTTTATGCTTTATTCTTTGCAGAGGCCTTTCACACATATTTTGTATGCCCCTCACAAATAATTTTTTTTTCCCATTTAAAGACAGTAATACTGAGATTCAGAGAGACTAAGTCACTTATGCAAGGTGGAATTGAGAGATGAATCTGGGCCTTCCAGCCCCAGATTACTAACCTTGGTATACTATATACTAACCTTGTATCCCAAGGTTAGCCTGGGGCAGGAGGCAACAGGATCAGCAGGATCAGCAGAGGCAGGATCAAACAGAGGCAGGATCAGCAGCCTCTGCTTGGCAGAGGCTGACAGGCAGGGATGGGTGACCCAGGGAGCCAGTCCTATCCACTTCCAGGTCCTGCCTCGAGGCAGCCCAGCTTGTGTATAATTGGTGTGGCACAGACCCCAGCAGGGCCTTAGGGAGTCATTGAGCTCACAGTGGAAAGCTTCCAGCCACTGATTTCACATACTTCTTGGTAGTTAAGAAAACACTGAGTCTAGCCCAGCAGGCTCTGGACCCTTTCATGGGCATCTTGAGGACTGTTGCCTGAACATCTGGGTCTGATAAAGGGAGACCCATGTGGGCTTCCCTGCCCCCTTTCCCATAACTATTTCCGCACGTACCCTTGAAGCTCTGTGCGTGTGGCTGTTCTTTTTTTTTTCTTTCCTCCCAAACATATGGATTCTCAGCTCCTATTTCAAACTCAAATGCTCCTCTGCTATAAACTCCCCAAAGCTCTCAATTTCCTTTTTCCATTGCTCATTCTTTCCTAAAGTGCATGAAAAAGCTTCTCTTAGCTCTGTTCCAATTTCCTTGTTTATGAAAGAAGGGTAAGGAGAACAGTGATTTCAATTATGAAGGTTAAGCAAAGCCTGCTTCCTTCCTTAGGAGGACACTCCTCAATAACCTGGGAGATCAAAGCTTACCAGGTACAAGGGACAAATCACAGAAAAGCCCTGACTCCTCCAAAATATTTATCCTGCAGGAGGCCCGATACAGCACCATCTGTTCCCTTTATCTGGCTGAAACTTCCTCTTTGAAAATCACTAATGGAATAGAAAAAAGAAAAGTCATGGGCATGAT
The DNA here is from genome assembly GCF_000696425.1 of Galeopterus variegatus. Lineage (NCBI taxonomy): Eukaryota > Metazoa > Chordata > Mammalia > Dermoptera > Cynocephalidae > Galeopterus > Galeopterus variegatus. The sequence continues at coordinate 482,748 of NW_007726456.1, read as the reverse complement.
TCCCAGAAGGTTAATGCTGAAGTGGGAGTGTGTTATCTGGGAAGCCAGGAACAGGTCCTTACCTGCTCCTCAGCCTGTGCCCTTATATGTCTTTATGTAAAGGCAACTTATCCCCTTGAAGGCACAAAGAACCTCGATAGGGGCAGAGAGGAAAGGATGTTTAATGTATCAAGGGCCTAGGGGACAGAGGTCCTCACCCAGGCAGAGGTCAGGAACCGCAGGGGCCTTCAGAGGCCCCTGCAGGCAACATAAATGTCCTGGGGGATAAGATGATAAAAGGCAGCTGAGGGAAGAGTGGGGACAGGAGACAGCAAGTCCTCTCTGAAAGGGGCAACAGCTGCTTGCTTCTGGCTGATTGTGGTTGTGGAAGAATGTGAGCTCTGTGTTGTCAGATCTTCCATTTTTCCAAAAGAAGTGAAAATCTGGATTTCATATGAAGCCATCCAATTTGGGAACTGATTTCTGTGGGGTTTTGTTGTTTGTTTTTTGTGGGTTGTTTTGGCAGCTGGCCACTATGGGGATCTGAACCCTTGACCTTGGTGTTACAAGGCTGCGCTCTAACCAACTGAGCTAACCAGCCAGCCCTGGGAACTGATTTAAATAAAAAACATTGCAAAGGCCCAAATGAGCCAAATAGGGTCCATCTAGCAGTCCCAGTTCACCCAAGCACCCCCAGTTTGCAACCTAACCTAGGAAGTGGGTGCTGCACACCTGCAATGTGGTAGACAGTACGGGCGAAGAGGCCAGGAAGAGGTCAGATGAAGCCATACTGAGAAAGACCTTGACCAACGTACTAAGGAGATAGGACTGCTTGCTGTTTCAGGGGTTCCTGAAACACTTTCAGGCTTCTGTGATTTTATCACGCTATATCTGCTGCAGGTTGGGTCCTTACCAACAACCCTCCCACTGTCTTGTGAAATTCTGCAAGGCCAGTCCAGAGCTCTCTTTGGGTGGGTCAAGTTGTCAGTTCAGCCTCTGACCACAATCAAGTCAACCTTAAAGCCAACTTAAAATTCTCTGCCCACAGAAGAAATCAAGTAACGCCTTCCTTTCTTTCACACTGGACAAAGTCACAACCAGTAACTCTGCATATTTAAGGATGGCCTGCAGGGGGGATCTGAATCCTTGACCTTGGTGTTATTATATAAGGCTGCACTCTAGCCAACTCAGCTAACCGGCCAGCCGCTTAAGGAGCTCTTCTCCCCACCCACCTCCAAAAAAAAAAAAATACTGCACTTCAAGGACAACTTCTGTTCCTCATCTCTGTAAGGGAGAAAAGAGGGAAATCAACGCACAGAGTTGAGGGCTATCCGCAAAAAGACACATCTGGCAAGACTCCAAAGAGTTGGCCGAACCTCACACTAAGCTAAAAGTTCAGGTATTTTCCTGAATAGTACATAATAAAGATAAGCAGAATTTCCTTACAATGGAATGGTAGATAAATCTAAAGTGCAGAGAGAGATGAGAAAAAAATCTCTGGCAAAAGTGTGAAAATCTAATCTCTTTCCCTGGCATTACCGTTTTTGCTGCCAGTTAGATTCTCTTAGTCTTGCAATTCTCTACATACAGGGAATTAGAAGGATGAGTGGGAGGAGGAGACAAGAGGAGAAATTTCAGAGCAAGGGAAAATGTGTTGCATAAGGGATTGCCTACAGCAGGGAGTGTGCAGGAATGTCTGGGTGTGTATTTGCATACTTCATTTGTATGCAGGCTGTTTTGGTAGAAGGAGAAGCGTTTCTCATTCTTGAGTAAATACAAAACCCTCCCGAGAGGACCTTCATGACTCCAGTCTCCGTCTCTCCCACCTCTCCAACACACTGTTGCTATTCACTTATCAATATGTATTTATGGAACCAAAGTCTAGGGTTCAATCCCTGTACCGGCCAGCCACCAAAAAGAAAAGAGAAGAAAAAAAAAATTTACGGAGCACCTTCTGGGTATCAGTCACCGTGATATGCACTGGGGTATATCAATGAGAGACACAGTGATAATCCTCATGGGGCCCACAGTTTAAAAGGGAGGCAGGCAAGTGATGGGAAACTACAATTTAGGGGGTCAGCACTCTAATAAGGGAAGTAGAGAGTGCATGGAGGAGGAAGCTTAAACAGAGGGGAGGATGGCAGGTTGGCTCAGTTGGTTACAGCACAGCTTTATAACACCAAGGTCAAGGGTTAGGATCCCCATTCTAGTCAGTTGCCAAAAAACGGGGGGAGGGGTGGGGAGGGAGCAGCTGGAGAATGGATCCTGGAGGAAGTGAGTCTAACCTCAGATCTGAAGGATTAGCTGGAATTGGACAGGTAAAAGGGAAGGAGAATGTTTCAGGCAATGGAAACAGCATGGGCAAAGATCTGGAGGCTGGATTTCCCCTACCACTTCATGAAGATCTGCTGTTGGCACCAAGGCAAGTTCCATCCTGGGAAGAGTTTCAGCAGAGTTCTGGAGCCAAGTATGGGCCAACGTGGCAATGGCCATAAGCCAAGCCTGAGAACCTCAAAAATCTTTGTTCTCAGATTTTAAACTGCTCAGTTAAAAGCATTTAAAGTGCTCTCCTATCCTTAGAGTACAAAAAATATAGAACGGAGAACTAAAGGTTTAGGGGACACTCTGGAATACAGGCCCTTCTCCGGATAAGGAGTGCAAACACTAAGGGTAAAGCATAGCACCTGAGACAAACTGACTTTTAAATTCCAATTTACAGAGGACAAAGAACATTCATACATTTTTGTCCTCTCCCTCTTTCTCTCCCCCCCATCCCCACACATTAATCTGGTGAGCTAGGCAGAGTAGGTGTTAGATTTTTTATATATATTTTTTGTAACATCAAGGTGAAGGATTTAGATCTCTGTACTGGCCAGCCATTCCCGCCACCCCCCGCCCCTCCCCCCTCCAAAAAAGTTTTTTTTATACAATATTTTTATAGAGGAGAAAACTGAGGCTCAAAGGAAAAGAGAATCCAAGGTTATTAGTTCATTCATTCATTTACTGACTCAACAAACATTAACAGAGCTCCTGCCGTTGGCAGGCTTATGCTAGGTGTTACAGATAGAGTGGTGAATGAATCAGACACTTCAGAGTTCGAACCCATTGGAATTCTGATTCCAATTCCAGTGCCCTTTCCAATATACTGAACTGCACATTGGATCTATTGTCTCCAATATCCCAGTGGCTTGGTTGGGTGCTTTACTGCCTCACAGTCTTTGTCAGCTCTACCACCCCCCAAAACATACTACCAAAGAAAAAACAGCATAGTTGTTATACAAATATATCTTCACATTCTCCCTGTAAGTCCCTCTCATATAGAAATTCTGTACCCATAAAAGATTGTCCTGACCTGGTTGCCTTTGAGAGTTGCTGCGAGGTTTCCCATCTCACCTCCACCCCATACTAGCCTAGAGCAAATGCTTTTACAATCTTACCTTTTGCAAGTCTTCCCTCTAAATATTGCCTTATGGAAATAGGAATGGGATAAATAAATGTTCTCTCAGAGCAAAAAGGGGAACACTAAAGAGGGAAGAGAAAGCATGGAGAGAGCAAGGGAAAAGACACCAGACCTACTTTGCCTCCTGCACAACTCTGCTGCAAGCCAACTCTTGCCAAGGTCAGAGATGACTGGCAAAACCCAACTAGACAGACATCCCTCAGAGATGCTTGAGAGAGGCTGGTGTACCTCCCCAGAGCCTGGGCAATGTTATTTCCTGGGGCAACGCAAGTCACAGAGCATGAAAGCTGATGACTGAATGTCTGGGGCAGGGTGGGAGGCCTTGCCAGGAGGTGGGGGTGGAGAGGTAGAAAAGGGAGGAGGGGTGCAGACTTGGCTGGTTTTGCACAGACAAATCTCTTCATTTTTCCAGACTGGAAAAAGCTGTTTGGGCTGTGCACATTTGCAGAGAGTCACGGTATTTACTACGCTTCCTGGCTCAACAGATTTCTTTTTGTCATTCAGTCAAACGCAGCTTGTATTTTTCATAGCAAGAGCTGAACAGACTGCGGGAGCTCTTACCCCACGTTGTGTTCAAAAACACATCATGAGTGACTCAAAAAGCCCAGCTCACTTGGGCAGCAGGGGCAGGTGGGGTAGTATGTTGCAGAGACAAAGACCTGTGTTTAGACAAACACTCTCTCCCCCTTGGAGGTATATTATAGTGACACTCCTTATTTTCCCAGCACACATTTTTTTTGAGCAACTGTAATAACAAACTGCTATACTAGAAACTTATTCCTGCACTTTGCATGTGCTTCTTGGTTATCCATGTTAACAAAGTGTTGGTGGGGTGCAGAGGAGGGATAATCAAAAAAAAAGTGGTTAATAAAAGAAAAAAATCCCTTCTTGCCACAATATGCTTCCTAAGATCTGTGTCTACGTACAGAACACTTCTGATACCAAATGTGTGGGGTTTTCCCTCATGCCAACCAATTCTCCAACACCAGCTGGTGTCCTACAATTTAATTCAATTCTGACACTAACTACCTGGAGTTAGCAGCAGATCCCACAGGTTAAGGGCTCAGTCCCACAGACCGCCCCCACTTCAGATGCTAATCACAAATCCTGTACCACCAAGATATCTGTCGACCCCACTATAAATTCAGGGAGTTCCTACAACTTCCTCCATACGTTTTGTAATGTGCTTACCATTACAAAAGGAGCTTACCATACCTAAGGAGGGGGTTGCAGGAACACAGAACTCATGGAAATACTTTACATACGTTTACTAGTTTATTATGAAGGATACAAGTCAGGAACAGCTAGATGAATGAGATACTTAAGGCAAGGTATTGGGGGGTGGCGCTTCCATGCCCCCTCTAGGCCCTCCAACTTCCCAGCACCTCAATGTGTTCACCAACCCTCAAATCTCATTGTTCAAGAGTTTTTATAGAGCTTAACTTCCAGCATTCTCCCCCTTCTCAGAGGGAGGTCCATAGGTGGGGCTGAAAATTCCAATCCTCTAATCACTTGGTCTTTTGGGTGACCACCTCCATCCTGAAGCTATCTAGGGGCTCCACCTTAAGTCATCTCATTAGCCTAAACTGAAATGTGTTTGAAAGGGGCTCATTATGAATAAGAAAAGACACTTCTATCACTCAGGAAATCCCAAGGGTTTTAGGAGCTCTGTGCCAGGAAGGGAGGTGGGGTGCAAAGACCAAATATATTTTTGTATTATACCACAGATCCTAACTAGAGTTTAGTTCCAGAAGCATTTCTTGCCAGATGTCAGATTAGAAAGTCATCTGCTGAACTATTTTATGCTAAGACATTAATTCGATCCAACAAAAATTGATCAAGCATTTACTATGTGTAAAGTATGGTAGCACTGGGGGTGGAGGTGTCCAAGCTGACCACAGCTTAACATGCACTTGGAATTTTAAGAGAAAACGGTATGTGAGCCCAATGGCATGCACAGCCAGTGGTGGAATTTTAAGTACCACAGATGGGCCAGCTCAGTAAGGAAACTCTTTGGGGAGGTAGGAGAGGGGAGAGCTTTTCCAGGACCCTTCATATCATACTCTAAGGCTCCTGTACATAAAATGTGAGCCAAACCACCACACTGGGAGTGCAGTCATCAAATCTTGCTCAAACAACCTAGGAGTCATGCTACCCAAGAGTTGCAGAGTGGGAGCCTCATTTTCAGAAATGACATGATGACATATTCAGACAGCCTCTGACCTCTCCAGGCAGGTTAGCATCACCTGATACAATGTAGTAAATAGAGCCTCTAATCTCCTTCTCCTCTCTAGGCTGGCAAAGCACAAAATCATCTTGTATTGATTTAAAGAGAGAAAGGACCCACACAGACTTCTCAAACCTGCTTCTGAGCCAGAGGGGAGTTTGGAGAGTGAAGATGGGGAGATAAACAGGTAAGGGTCTTTAGGGGACCAGGGGAATTAGGGGAGCTAGAAATTCTGTACAATTCAAGTTAACTACACCAGAAGTGGTTCATTTTTCTTTTTCCCTTTAAAAGACTATTATGGGCACAGGCAACAGAAGTAGCATGACTGAAAGATACAAAGTTTTGGTTAGAAAGGAGGAATAACTTTAGTGACTTATTACACAAAATGGTGCCTATAATAAATAATAGTGTATTGTACATTTCAAAATTGCTAAAAGAATAGATTTTAAATATTTTTACCACAAAAAAATGACAAGTACGTGAGGTGATGAGATTTATCAAACAGCCCGATTTAATCATTCCACATTGTAAACATATATTAAAACATTACACTGAACACCATAAATACGTAAGTTATTTGTTGATTAAAGATAAAAATAAAAAAAATAAAAAATAGGCAAATTGGACATTGTGAAAATTTTTTAAATTTCTGCATCAAAAGACAGTATCAATAGAGTAAAAAAGCAACCCACTGATGAGAGAAAATATATGCAAAGCATATATCTGATAGGGAATTCATATCCAAAAGATATACAGAACTTCTATAACTCAACACAACAAAAATAAACAACCTGATTCAAGGACTTGAATAGATACTTCTCCAAAAAAGACATACAAATGGCCAATAAGCACATGAAAAGATGCTGAACATCACTAATCTTTGCATTTATATGTGTGTGTGTATATATATATATATATATATATATATTTTTTTTTTTTTTTGTGGCTGGCCAGTACAAGGACCTTGGTGTTATCAGCACCATGCTCTAATCAACTGAGCTAACTGGCCAGCCCCTCAACATCACTAATCATTAGAGAAATGCAAATCAAAACAACAATGACATACCACCTCATACCCATTAGCATGGCTACTATCAAAAAAACAGAAAATAAGTGTTGGTGATGATGTGGAGAAATGGAAACCCTTGTGCACAGTTGGTGGGAATGTAAAAAGTTAATAGCTGCTGGCCAAAACAGTATGTTGGTTCTTCATAAAGTTAAAAATAGATTTACCATAAGATCTAGCAATTCCACTTCTGTGTATATACCCAAAAGAATAGAAAACAGAGTCTTGAAGATAAATTTGCATACCCACATTCATGGTATTATTCACAATAATAAAGAGGTGAAAGGAAGCCCAGTGTCCATGGATGAATGAATGGATAAGCAAAGTGTGATATACACACACAGTGGAATATTATTCGGTCTAAAAAAAAAAGGAAATTCTGACACATGCTACGTGGATGAACCTTGATGGCATTATGCTAAGTGAAATAAGCCAGTCACAAAAGGACAAATATTGTATGATTCCACGTATATGAGGTATTTAGAGTAGTCAAATTCATACAGACAGACAACAGAATGGTGGTTGCTAGGAGCTAGGAGAAGGGATAAATGGGGAGTTGGTGTTTCGTGGGTATAGCATTTCAGTTTTACAAGATGAAAAGAGTTCTGGAGATGGATGGTGGTGATGGTTGTACAATATTATGAATGTATTTAATACCACTGAATCGTACACTTAAAATTAGCTATGACAGCAAATTTTATGTTATATGTATTTTAACACAATCTAAAATAGACTAAACATGATCATCCTTAGGGCTTCTTTTTCCATTTGCTGTTTCTTTCTGCTGGGAGCTCTTTTCCCATAGATAAACTCATGGCTATTTCCCCTGCTTCCTTCAAGTCTTTGCTGAAGTATCACTTTCACAGAGAATCCTTCTTTGACCAAAATGTATAAACTAGCATCTTCCTTCCCCATCTCATTTGACCATTCTTCAAGTTTTGTAATAGTCTATTCCTATGGGTTTATTTTCTGATTTTTCCCATTAAAATCTAAGCTCCCTAAGAACAAGTACAGGTTTGATTACTGTTCTGGTCCTGGAACAGAAATGCCTGACACCTCATATGTGCTCAATAAATACTTTTTGACCCAATTAAAAAAAAAAAAAAAAAAAAGACTGTACGGTTTCCTTTCCAAAGTAGAAGTGGAAGAATGGAAAAGCTAGTTTCAGTTGCTATGGAAACAGGAGTTGGCTGGGGCCTGCAGCAGTGGCAGCTGGAGGGGAACAAGTGGCTGGGAAAGCTGGCCCTGTGACAGAGGCGGCTTCCGCTGGGGATAAGACCAAAACAGGCTTCAGCAGGGTGGAGGATGAGGTAGAAAGAAGAGAGAAAAGGAGAGGCTGTCTCCAGATACTGGGGCCGATGAATTCTGCAGACATTTGGACGGGTACAGAAGGGGAGCATGTGTTTGTCTGTGCTGCATATGCCAAATGCACAAGCAGCAAAATAAACCCAGTGCCTGAAAAAGAATGGGGTTTCTTTTTTCACCAGCTATCCTGATGGTGAGAAAGCCTCTGAAGCTTTGAATGACAGAAGAGGAGAAACCTACCACTTAAAAGCCTTCACTGAGTGGGGAGAAATGGACAGGAACTGGCTGTCACACTCTGTGTTCCCTCACCTTTTGCAGAGGGGGTGCAGCTGGCCAGCATGGGGAACTGAACCCTTGACCATGCTCTAACCAGTCCTCCTTCACCTTTTGTCCTCAGCACAACTTTTCATATTGAAATTGATGTGAGCCAGAAACACAGCTGACCAAAGGCCCCCTTTCCCCACAGGGTTAGCAGGACTGTGGGGGTGGGCAAGCTGGTTGCTCTTTTTCATCTGTGCCTCTGGGTAGCTGTTTCTGCTTCAAGTGGAAAGTTTCCATGACGCTGGGCCTTTGGGGCTCTAGCCTGAGGCTTCAAAGGTTTCAGAATGTTCTTAGCATCACCTTCCAGATGTCGTGATTAGGGCTATGGTGATGACAGGCCTTTGCTGGGTCCTTCAGCAGGGCCCACCTGAGGTAATATTATACTATTCCTATTCCTACCCTAGTAAGAGGAAACTCCAGACCCTTTCCTCCAATTATAGTGGGGTGAGTGGCCATGATGACCTCACATTTGAGAAGGGACTCTGGGGCCGGCCCGGTGGTGCACTGCTACAGTGTGCCGCTTGGGAAGCGCGGTGGCGCTCCCGCCGAGGGTTCGGATCCCACATACAGACCGGCCGCTCACTGGCTGAGCGGGGTGTGGGAGCGACGCCGAGGGTTGCGATCCCGTTGCCGGTCCCGGTCCGGTACGGGCGCGACACTGAGGGTTGCGATCCATTGCCGGACACGAAAAAAGACAAAAAGGAAAAAAAAAAAAAAAAAAGAGAAGGGACTCTGCTATAGTCTGAATGTTTGTCCCCTCCAAGGCTGATATGGAAGCTTGATTGTGGTAGTGCTGAAAGATAGGGACTTTAGGAGGTGATTGGATTGTGAGAGCCCTGCCCTCATGAATGGATTAACCCATTAATGGGTTAATGAATTAAGGGGTTATCATGGGTGTGGACTGGTGGCTTTATAAAGAAAGCAAGTGAGCACCTTAACATGTACTCTTGCTCAGCCCTCACCAAGTAACACCCTGCATTGCCATGAAACTCTGTAGAGAGTACCCACCAAGAAGATGTGCCCCCTGGACCTCAGGCTTCCCAGTCTCCAAAACTGTAAGAAATAAATTTCATTTCATTTCATTTATTTATTTATTTTTTGACAGCTGGTGGTATTGGGATCCGAACCCTTGTATTTTTTTTAATAAATTACCCAGTTTCATGTAATGTGTTCTAATTAACAGACAATAAATAGACTAATACAGACTCAAACCTAGGCTTTTGACACTATTTGACCCTATCATTGTCTATATGCACTCTTCCTGAGATACACTTAGATGATCAAAGAGTTTAAATCAACTTCCACATTGGTATCTTGTTTTGCTTTTCTTCATTTTTCAATAATCAGGAGACTCAAAAAGTGAAAGTGAGCATCAAAATGAACAAAATACTTCAGAATAAGCTTAACCAAGAAGGCAAAATTCTTATACATTAAAAAACTGCAAAACATGGCTGAAAGAAGTTAAAGAAGACATAAATAAATAGAAAGACATCCATGTTCATGGCTTGGAAGACTTAGTATTAAGATGTTACTTCTACCCAAAGTAATCTACAGATTCAATGCAATCTCTAGCAAAATCCCAATGACTTTTTTGCAGAAATAGAAAAATCAATCCTAAAATTTGTATGGGATCTCAAGGGACCCTAAATAGCCAAAATAATTATGAAAAAGAACAAAGTTGGAGGATTCACACACCCTGATTTCAAACCTTACTGCAAAGCTACAGTAATCAAAACAATGTGAAACAGGTTGAGCATCCCTACTCTGAAAATCCAAAATCTGAAATGCTGCAAAATCTAAAATCTTTCGAGCACTGACGTGACACCCAACGGAAATGCTCATTGAGCATTTTGGATTTTGAATTTTTGGATTAGAGATGCTCAATCAGTATGTATTCTACAAATATTCCCATATCCAGAAAAATCCAAAATCTGAGACATTTTTGGTCCCAAGCATTTTGAATAAGGAATATACAACCTGTACTGGCATAAAGAAAGATGTACAGGCCAGTGGAATAGAATACAGGCCCCAGAAATACACCATTGCATGTATGATAAAATGATCAAAAGAATGAAGTTGTACCCTTACCTTATACTATATACAAAAATTAACTCAAAATGAATCAAGGACCTAAACATAAGAGCTAAAACAATAAAACTCTTAGAAGAAAACATAGGGGAAATGTTTTATGACATTGATTTAGCAATGATTTCTTGGATATGACACCAAAAGCACAGGCAACAAAATAAAAATTGATAGTTTGATAAATTGATAAATTGAACTTCATCAAAATTAAAAACTTCTGTGCATAATAGAACATAATCAACAGAGTAAAAAGGCAATCCACAAATGGGAGAAAATATTTGCAATCATGTATCTGATAAGGGACTGACATCCCAGAATGTATAAAGAACCCTACAACTCAACAACAACAACAACAAAAATCCCAAACAACCCAGCCTGATTAAAAAATGGGCAAAGTTCTGTAGAAATGTGGTTACTAGAGGTGGGAGAAAGGGGAGGAGGAGGGAGGATAGTGAAAGGTTTGTTAATGGACATATAACAGCTGGATATAATAAGTTCTATGGGTGTATAGTCTAGCTAGTCATCTATAATTAAAAATAATTTACTTCATGTTATCAAATAGCTAGAAGAGAGGAGATCAAATGTCCTCATCATGAAGAAATGACTAAGTATTGCAATGATGAAAATGCCAATTACTCTGATTTGATCATCATAAATTGTATACATATATTGATATTTAGCTCTGTCCCCCACAAATATGTATAATCAATATATTTCAATTAAAAAAAAATGGGCAAAGGATTTGAACAGACATTTCTCCAAAGAAGATACACAAATGGCCAATAAGCACATGAAAAGATGCTCAATACCACCCATCTCTTGGAAAATGCAAATCAAAACCACTATAAGATGCCACTTCACACTAGGATAGGATAGCTATTATCAAAACATAACAGAAACAATCAAACAAAACAGAAAAGAACAAGTGTTGGCAAGGCTGTGAAGAAATGGTCACCTTTGTGCATTGACAGTGGGACTATAAAATGGTGCTACTATGGACAATGGTATGGAGACTCCTCAAAAATTAAACATAGAATTACCCAAAAGAATTGAAAGCAGGGACTTGAACAGATAATTATACAGCTATATTCTAGCAGCATTATTCACAATAGCCAAAATATGGAAGCAGTCTAAGTGTCTGATGGTGTATTAGTCCACTTCTTGTTGCTATAACAAAATACCTAAGACTGCGTAATTTATAAAAAACAGAGGTTTATTTGCTTACAATTCTGGGACAGCTGCATCTGGCACGGGCCTCAGGCTGCTTCTATTCACGGCAGAAAGTGGCAGGCAGCCAGCAGGTACAAGCAGATCACATGGTAAGAGGAAGCAAGAGAAAGAGAGAAGAGGTGCCAGGGTCTTTTAAACAACCAGCTCTTGTGGGAACTAATAGCGCGAGGACTCACTCACTACCCCTTCCTTCCCCCCAGGGAGAGCATTAATCCATTCATGAGGGATCCACCCCTCATGACTCTAACTGCCACACTGGTGATCAGATATCCACATGAGTTCTGGGAGGACAGTACATCCATATCCATCCGATGGATAAATAAAATGTGGTATATACATACAATTGAATATTATTCAGCCTTAAAAAGGAATGAAATTCTGACACGTGCTGTGAAATTGAACCTCAAAGACATTATGCTAAGCAAAATAAGCCATCACAAAGGACAAACACTGCATGATTCTACTTACATAAGGTACCCAGAGTAGTCAAATTCATAGAAACAGAAAGTAGAATGGTGGTTGCCAGGGTCCAAGGGGTGGAAGAATGGGAAGTTGTTTAATGGGGACAGTTTCAGTTTGGCAAGATGAAAAAGTTCTAGAGGTAGATGGTAATGATGGTTGTACAATAACACGAAAGTACTTAATGCCACTGAGCTGTACACTTAAACATGGTTAAAATTGCAGATTTTATGTCATGTATATTTTACCACAATAAAATATATATATTTTAAATATATATGTATATAAAATAGTGGAAGTGACCTAGGGTCAGCTCAAGAACTCTGAGAAGTTCTGCCCTCACAGGCTGACCAGTCAGGCCCAGCCAGCACCCAGGATATGGCCTTTCTGCTACTTCCTTTGTCTTGTAAAAACTTACACAGGTGCAAACAAGACCACACGCTGGTGTGGGAGCCCCATGTGTGCAGATGGGAGGGAAACGTGAAAAAAGATGAAGATTGTTCAGGGGGAGGGCAGAGCACCTTGCTTTGACACAGGGTCTACAGTGATGAGGGCTGTGGGGAAGGAGTGGCCATAGTGCTTGCTCTGGCAGTTCCAAGGTGAAGTGGGGGCTTCTCTCTTGGCTCTTGGGCAGTGTCATAGAGGAAGTGGTGCTTAAAGTAGGTTTGAGGGAATGAGGTCGTGCACATGTGTGAATTGTTGGAGGGCACAACAGGCAGGCCGTTTGGCTAGAGAGTAGTGTATAACTGAGAGACAGAAGGTTAGAGAGAATACTAGGTTGGCAGAAAAGAGGTGACCAGGGAGACGGTCACTTGGTGCAGGAACTTGTGTCATACAAGCCTATCATGTTGTTACTTTGGAAGATAAGTCTGGATCTGGAGCCAGATCTAAAAGGAATTTGAATGTTTGACTAACAGTAATAACAACCTCTATTCATCGGGGACTTACTATGCGCATCTTATTCAATAACCTTAAATGGTAGGTAGCAATCAATATTAGCTCTATATTTCAGCTGAGAAAACTGAGGCTCAGGTTAAGCTACTTACCCAAGAGCACATACAGCCATTAAGAGGGGAGCTGGGGTATGAACTCAGGCCTACATGGGTCTCAAACTTTAACACATTATAAGAGAGGCCCTGGGGGGCTGACCTGTTAGCTAAGCTGGTTAGAGCACTGCCTTGTAACAACAAGGTCATGGGTTCGGATCCCGAAACTGGCCAGCCACCGAAAAAAAAAAGCTATATTGCATTGTAACCCAGATTATAAAATAAATATCTATGAGCCCATACTAATACAAATAAAAAGAAAAATTAATAGAAGAGCCAAATCTCTCAAGCAGAAGAATTCCAAATAAATTATGTAGATACTCTCCAGGAGAGGAGTATAACTCCTCGTTCTCTTGAGCATAGACTGCACACAGTGACTTTCTTCCAATAGTACAGTATGGAAAAGGGGGTGGGGGAAAAGTGTAACTTCACAGTGGAGAAACCTGACAAACACTACCTCAACCAGGTGATCAAGGTCACTATCAACAATAAGTCACATTGATATTACGGATGCTTGACATGATGCAATGGAAATAGCACTTTACCTCTGTGGTCTTGCTCTGCAAAATCCATAACCCCAATCTAATCATAAGGAAAATATGAGCCAAATTCCAAAAGAGGGGTATTCTATACTGGTAGATCTGACCAGTATTCCTCAAAACTGTCAAAAGTCATCAAAAACAAGGAAATTCTGAGAAAATGTCACAGCCAATAGGAGCCTAAAGAGACACAACAACAAAATGTAATGTGATATTCTACATGGGATCCTGGAACAGAAAAAGGACATTAGATAGACACGAAGGAAATCTGAATAAACTATGAACTTTAGTTAATAATAATGTATCAATAGTGGTTTGTAACAAATGTACCATATCGGATAGCAATATTGTTTCATTGTAAGAGATGTACCGTAGTCATAAGATGTTAATACTAGGAGAAACTGGCTGTGGGGTACATGGGACTAACTCTTTGTACTATTGTGTCAATTTTTCTGTAAATATAAACTGTTCTAAAAATACACAAAAATCTGTTAAAAACAACAAACAAATTCCTGGATTGCACCCTCAGAAACTGGCCCTCGAATATGCATTTGCACAGGTGGGATGGAGTTGTGAACGAAGGTGGGCCCCACTCCCTGCCTGCTGGTTGGCAAAAGAGGAGGAGCAGATACAGGAATATCTGCAGAGAGGAAAACAGTTCACACCAAGGAAATTGTGTGCCTGTCCTTCATCAGACTACCTGAGGTTGGAGATGATGGCTCTCTCAGACTTGCAGTCTTCATAGGGGGAGATCTGGGTCTCCTCTGTCAGACTGGGTTGCCCCTAAGGGCAAGGGCCACTTTTCCTCTTGAGGAGCTCGAGGAGGCCTTCCTTGGCAGCTCCAGGGGCCACAGATTCTCCGTATGCATTTTTTTATATGGATAGAAAGAGAGGCCATGCACACAATGTACATTTTTAAAGGCTGGCAAAAGATCTGCTTGCTCCAAAATAATAAGACTCCTAACTCTTTAGTTAAGCTTAACTGATGTCCAAATGCAGCAAACTCAATGCTTTGTTGGGTTTAAAGCCTAAGTTTTCTCGCTGCTGTAGCTCTCCAGCATCCCTTGAATACCAGGCCCTGTCACAGCCCCATGATAACAGTGGTAAGAGTTTAAAATTGTGATGCTAATTCTATAACAGAACAAAACCCAACATCCCAGCAAACTGCTTTTGGATTGCAAGAAGCTATTACTGGGAGGTACACAATAGGTCCACCCCAAAATATGAGGAGGGTATCTATCAGCGGAATGCACACAATGTGTGTAATTACTAATCTGCAAAAGTTCTTAAGGACAGGACAGGATGTGTCTCTGGACAAAGCCGGAAGAGCAAGGCCTGGAAATCAAATCGACGGTTGACAATAAAAGAAAAAAAAAAAAAAAAAAAAAGGGGGGCAATTGTATTAACATAAGCTGAAGGAATAACAGGTCAAGAGAAATGATGTGTGAGGAGCTCATAAGAAAAGCTGTACCAAAGAGCAAGTCTCTGAGAGTCTGTCTTGTCTCCTACATTGTCTAGAGTAATGGGGGCTCAAAAAAAAAAAAAAAAAAAAAAAAAAAAAAAGTGGGGCAATTGTATTAACATAAGCTGAAGGAATAACAGGTCAAGAGAAATGATGTGTGAGGAGCTCATAAGAAAAGCTGTACCAAAGAGCAAGTCTCTGAGAGTCTGTCTTGTCTCCTACATTGTCTAGAGTAATGGGGGCTCTGAAAACATCTTTGAGCATTACAGGCAGCTCAGGGGTCTGGCTAGAGCTTCCTGGAATACTCTCTTGATGAGGAAGTTTTGTTTTTTGCTTTTTGGTGGCTGGCCAGTACAGGGACCCAAACCCTTGACTCTGGTGTTACAAGGCCTCCCTCTAACCAACTGAGCTAACTGGCCGGCTCCTCTTGATAATGATCTTAAGGCTGGTCCAGGGAGCAGTTGGAAGGAAAAGGTGCGGCAGTTGATTGGTCATGTCTACCACCAGCACAGGATGGGGAATGAGACCAGCAGTGCTGACATTGTGGACTCATGTATCCCTCAGAGGATACAAGTATTTTAGGCTATCCTGGCTATTAAAACCACTTGTCTTGTTCACCTTGCTTTGATTCCATGAATACTAACCTTCTAACTAGAATCTGGCTCTCTATATGGGCTTCCCCACAGGGAAGGAATGTGCTGACAAGCTGACATAAAGGTTTCAGGCTGCTCTGCACTTCCTTCTCCCATTGTGATTTAATATATTTGTGGTCTGGCTTCCTCACGAGGCTCCTGTGAATTTGGCTAGTCTGTCCCTTTCAGACCGATTAGCTCCAAGTGCACTAAAGAACTTCCATCTCCGGCCTGCAAAGAACCAGGATCCCAGCCTCCAACCCCCTGTGATGCTGGCACTGAGGGGTTTTTCTTGATTGATCAGCTTGCCACCCTCTTTGACATCACTAACAAAAAACTAAATCAACAGAAAGCTGCCTTTTGTCACATCAATCACCCCAACTGCAGCCATCTACCCTGAGCCCAGAATGAGCTGAGCTGTGGGAGACCTGCAAAAAAAAGTGCTAAACTAACTTCATAAGTTTTGTTGAACACAGAATGAGGAAGAAAGCTGTTCTGTGCCTGGGGGAAGATACCAAGCACATGCGATAGAGAATAAGCAGAAAGAATTGGCAATGTTTAATGTAGAACAGGGAAGATCCGGGAGGGCCAACCAGTTCCCTGTCATCCAACATCTGTAGGACTGTAGTGATGAAAAGGGGATAGATTTATTCTCTGAGGCTCCAGAAGAAAGTATGACAACCCAGGGGTGGTAGATACAGGGAGACAGATAAAAAAGAGGAACCTTTTAAGGTAGTGTTCCTCTAACTTTGGTTATTCAAATATCACCTTCACATATTTTTTTCTTTTGTCAAATTTATGAGAAGCAGTGTTATCCTGTGATTAAAAGCACAAACTCTGGAGCAGGACCACCTGGGTCCATTTTCCAGCTCTGTCACTTACTAGCTATATAACTTTGGGCAAATTACTTAACTTCCCTATGCCTGTTTTCTCAGCAGTAAAATAGGGTTAATAATAGTACCTACTCTAGGCTGGCTGGTTAGCTCAGTTGGTTAGAGTGCATCCTTGTAACACAAAGGTCAAGGGTTCAATCCCCCCTATTCTCCAGCTGCCAAATAAATAAAAATTACAATAAAACCTACCTCAAATAGTACTTAACGTATATGGTTGTGGTATTGATTAATTGAATTACACATGTAAAGTGCTTTGCAGGGCATCCAGCACATAGTAAGTCTTCAATAAGTGGTGGCTATTATTATATTTTATTATATTCTCATACTACCATCTTATTACTTACTTAATATTTTTCTTTAAATGGACACATGATTTATATACATTTATTTTAAAGGAAACTTTATATTTCTATTGTACATGCAAAGCCAGTAACACTTGCCATTTATAGATGGAAACTACTGATAAACACAAAGCAAAACAATGTTATTAAGTTGTGACTGTGTTAACAATGTTATTAAATGGTTACACTTACTGTTGCTGGTTAAATGCCCTCAACTAGAGGTCTGCTGTCTTTTCAATTAAAAGGGAGGCAGGCAAGTGTTACAAAAACATTCTAGTACTTTACTGAGACTTCTGTTGACCGCAGTCAGATGGAAGAGTCTGGCAAGTTGGAGGAAGTGAAAGGCCAGTGGGGTTGGAGCCTCAGCTCTGGGGAGACAGGGTGCCTGAGGGTGCTGGAGAGGCAGGCAGGGCAGGATCAAAGAGACAGCTGAAAAGGGAATACCTTTCCTATTGAGATTTCATGCTCTTTAGCTAGCGCCATGTCTCTCTCTGTGTCTGCCACACTAAATCATCTCACAAGGCCCCCCGTGGTATGAATAGCACATCTGAGAAAGCAAAGATGCTGTGCATGCCCACCCCAACTCCTCAGCACAGTCAGAGGTTACCTGCAGACAGTTTCCAGATGCACTGGCTGCCTCTCACTTCCTTCTGCCTTAAGTCATTTTCTGGCCACAGGGTGTGCATAGCAGACAGTGAGTGGTACAGTCCAGATGTGTCAGGGAGGGAAGGACTTATGAACAACCTTCAACCAATGAAGGACGGGAGTAGAGGAAATACCCCAGCTGCCTTGTCTCCTTGTGGTACACTTCTGAAAGGTGTCCCACAGATTCTCCAAGTGTCCCCAAGGGATTGAGCCCCTACTGCCTGGTGGTAACTCACTCATCATCACATCCTTGATTGGCTGCTCTCCCTTCTTTGGTTTACTTTACTTTCACTGGGATTTCTGGGATCATTTCGCAAATAAATTTCTGGCACCTGGATCTTTTGTCTCATAATGCGCTTTTGGGGAAACCCCAAATACAGCACCATTTTAAACTTTTTTTTTGATGCTGTCCTGTTCAGGGATCTGAACCCCTGATCTCGGTGTTACAAGACCGCACTCTAACCAGCTGAGCTAACTGGCCAGCCCTAAACTTCTGACAGTGCTATGAGTGGCCCAGGGAGACAGTAAGTTCCATTTTCTTGGGGAACTCAAGAAATAGCTAAGAATGTTCAATGGAGACTCCTAGGTCAGGCAAAGATTCAATTAGATGAACATTTAGTATCTTTCTGACCCTTAATGTCCCATGATTCTGGATCAAGAGTCAGCAAACTATATACATGGGTCACATCCCACCCACTGCCTGTTTTTATACAGCCTGTGAGCTAAGAATGGTTTTCACATTTTTATTTATTTTTATTCTTTTATCTGTTTGGTTTTTACATTTTTTAATGGTTGGAAAAAAACTTTAAAAAGAATGATATTTTGTGACACATAAAAATTACATAAAATCCGAACTTCAGTGTTCATGAAGTTTATTGGAACACAGCTCTACGCATTTGTTTACATACCATCTGCAACAGCAGAGGGGGGTAGTTGCAACAGAAACCACATGGTTTTCAAAAAATACAAGGCTGAAAATATTTACTATCTGGACCATTACAGAAAAAGTTTGCTGATCCCTGTTCAAGATCATTGTCCTGCGGGAACAAGAGGTAGATTGAGGCCTGGCTGTCCATGAATGCGTAGGCTGAGCACCAGACCTAGAATTCAGGGGGCAATTTGGATCAGAACTTCACACTTGCTCTGCCTATATCTTTGTGACCCCCCTCACTACTTCTTCTGCTCTCTGTGGGTATCTAGGACTTTCACTAAAGCATTAATGTCTCTATACCAGGAATGCTTTTATTTTTTAAAGGACATGAGAAATTTTCTTCTTCATACTCTGCCACTGTCCCTGTCCCAGGTGGTTTCATCCATGCTTGATGACTTTTGCTACCACTTAGTTACTGATCCTTCCCTCAAACAAACCAAACTTGCAGCCCAGGTCCATGTTCTTAGATTTCTGATCAATACCCAAATGTCTACCTAACATTAGATTAAGATGAGGAGGGGTTATTTTTCTGCTTACCAGCACTGTAACTTTATGCAAGTCATTTGCTATGGCTTAAATGTAAGCCCCCAAAATTCACATGTTGGAAACTTCGTCCCCCATGCAGCAGTGTTGAGAGGTGGGAACTTTGTTTTTTTTTTAACCGGTAAGGGGATCTTAACTCTTGACTTGGTGTTGTCAGCACCACGCTCAGCCAGTGAGCGAACCGGCCATCCCTATGTGGGATCCGAACCCGGGGCCTTGGTGTTATCAGCACCGCACTCTCCCGAGTGAGTGCAGCAGTGTTGAGAGGTGGGAACTTTGTTTTTTTTTTAACCGGTAAGGGGATCTTAACTCTTGACTTGGTGTTGTCAGCACCACGCTCAGCCAGTGAGCGAACCGGCCATCCCTATGTGGGATCCGAACCCGGGGCCTTGGTGTTATCAGCACCGCACTCTCCCGAGTGAGCCACGGGCCAGCCCCGAGAGGTGGGAACTTTGGGAGGCGATTGGGTTGTGAAGGTTCTGCTCTTATGAATGGATTAATCCATTCATGAATTAATGAGATATCCTGCATCACCGTGGGACTTTGCAGAGTCCCCCATCAGCAAGAAGGCCCTCACCAGATGCAGCCCTGCTACCTTGGACTTCCCATCCTCCAGAACTGTAAGAAATAAATTCCTTTTCTGTATAAATCATCCAGTCTCAGGTATTCAGTTATAACAACAGAAAATAGACTAAACCATCATTTAACAGTGTGAGACATCAGTTTCATCACCTATCAAAGGCAGAAACAATCCTGTCCAGCCTGCCAGGATTACTGTGCTAATCGGATGAAATGAGAGCTGCCCACAAAACACAGTGCCACCTGGCCCCTGCCTCCCTCTCCAGCATGTTATGTCATTATTGCACCTCTGCTCCCTTTACCTCCTCACACTCCCTGACCACTGGATCTCCTTGGGTTTCCCAACCTCGCCAAGCTCTTGGCAACCTCCAGGCCTTTGCACGTACTTCTGTTTCTTCCTGAAACACCTTTTTCCTCTCCTATCCCCTGCCTGGCAGATCAACCATAACCTTGTTTTATAACATGTTTCTGTTTAAAGCACAACTCATGCCTTATCTAGCAAAGCTTATCTAACACATATTTTCTCTGTAAGGCACATTACAGCCTTTTTGTGCTCAGGAACACTAGACAGCACTTTAGCATGATGCTGCGGGGGCCATTTTAAACAGCCAAATCACTAAAAAAAAGCACAAGAATGCAAAATATGTGGCACTAACTAGACCACAAAAAGGACACTTGTTTATAGCACAAGAGCTGAGACTAGAAGGCAGAGCACCCCTTGTCTGACCTCAGCTGGGAACGTGCACGCTGGGTGACTTAACTCTTTCAGCATTCTGTGCATGTCCATATATAAGACTGTGAAACGGCCATGGGTATTGATTTGGGGGTTACAAACACATTTGAGCAGATTAACACATTCACAAATACAGAACTTGCAAATAGTGAGGATCCACTGTACTTCTTGTTTCTCTTATTCTTAGAGTGTGAGTTCACTGAGGGCTGGTTTACCTCTGTCTTACCATTTCGTCTCCAGCCTCTGGAAAACTGCTTGGCAATAGTAGGCTGTCAATATATTTTGAATGAGCGAATGAGTCAATTCAGTGGAAGTATTTTCTTCACAGCCATGATAGCCGGTGTTCATGGGGACACATCACATGCTTGTCTCTGTGCTAAGTGCTTTCTCCATGTTCTCTCAGTCAACAAGGGAAACAGCGGAGTAGTATTCTTTTGCACATGGGCTCTGGAGTCAGACTGCCTAGGTTCAGGTACGGGATCTGCCTCTTATTAATTGTAACCCTGGGCAAGTTCCTTGGCCTCTCTGAGCCTCAGCTTTCTCAGCTATCAAATGGGGGTTCTTATATGTAATACCACCTAGTGGATTATGGTTAGGAGTCAGTGTAGAAATGCACAGAAAGCATTTAGCGCAGTGCCTGGCACAGGGTGAGCCCTTAGTAAACACGAGCTTTTATTGTTAATATGAAGGTATTTTTAAAAGTTTGTGAAAAAATAGAATTAAAAGATAGCATGAATCTTTCCATGAACATTTTGAAGTACCCTCCTAATTCCCATGGCATCCCTAAGAGTTTTATACTATCATATCTATTCTGCAGATGCGGAAACTGAAGCTGAGGGTAGTTCAGTGAGTTGTCAAGGGTCACACATAGGAATGGCTGGCTCTGGGAACTCCAAGCCCATGCTGGTAACACTTTGCTGTTATATAAATGTAAGAGGTCATTTTTACTAGTTATAAGGGCTCTCCCTCTGCCTGCTCAGCTACATTTACTAAAATGATGAAAGAAGCTCCCATCACCCTCCTCCACCCCCTTGAGTTTTCTCTGACATTCCACGTTAGTGTCCTTCTGTTCCCTGCCCACTTTCAAGCTCAACCCTTTCAGAACCAGCCCTATTGGGGGAGGGGAGTGTTGGTTTGTTATCTTGGGTTTGACAGTTCAAAGGCAGAGGTATTTCCTGGTTAAAAGGCACATGAAGAAAAAAGCAGAAGGAAAGAATCACCAGCATTCTGGGTGTAACAAACATCCTCGGCTTTTCTCTAACTCTTTAGATCAAGGGCCCTCAAATTTGGCTGCAAGCTGGAATCTCCTGGGAAGCTTTTAATAACCAGATGCGCAGGTCCCAACCCAGACCAATTACATCTGAATCTTGGGGGGGAGGGTTGGGTCGGGGTGTGGGTGTGGGTGGGGGGACTGGGGCATCAATGCTCCCTAAGCAATGCCAACGTGCAGCCAAGTTTAAGAAGTGGTGCTTTGGATCTTATCAGCACTCAGCTCCAGTACTCGAGTAGCTTTGGGCCACACTAACTCCTTTCGGCTTTTAGGACTTGCTGTTTGGGGATTTGCGCATGCTTTGCAGAAGCACGGGCTAGTGGAGGATGTTTGTATGCGAGTGACCTAGGCCCAGCTTGGAGACTGCAGGTCTCCTGGTCCCCTTAGGCAACAACACGTGTGGCCGCTCCGGACTTCTCTGGTTATCTCTGCAGACGGCAAGCAGTGCTCGGCGCCCGCCACGCTGCCCACCCAACCTTAGACGTTCTAGGGAAACGCCCGGGGCTCAGGAATCCTACCTTGGCTGCCGGCGCTGCCCTCCAGTCCCCGGAATCCTAGGACTCAGGCTCGATCTGTCGCTTTCGCCTGCGCCTGTGAGGGACCCACTGGAGCGCCGGCGCCACCTAGTGGGCACGGGGTGGCCGCGCAGGCACCAGGGCTGGGAGGTGGGAGCGCAGTCCAGGGCGGAAATGCAGCTAGGGCTTCCCACGTGGGCGGTTTTCCAACACGCTGCGAGCCCGGGGCGCAAATCCGGCCTGGGCGGGGCCACTTTCTCCCCGCAGAGGGCACTAGGACCCTGTACTTGGTAAACTTTCTCTTGGGGGCCCAGAGGGAAGGAAAGTTCCTAATCCCCTGGCCTAGGATTCATCCTGGGATTTTCCGGGCTGGGCCCAGGGATCTTTACTTTTATCCGGCAGCTTTCAGTACACCCCAATCTGGCATAACTTCTCTTTTAAATATGCTGGGAGCATCACAATATGCAAAGGACTGGGTTTCTCTCAAGCCCAGGGAGGCCTTTCCCCTTCTTGGCACTCCAACACCCTGGCCCTTGTGCCTTGTTCCTTCCATTCTCCTTGGTTGAACTTTATTAAACATCCAGTCTGTGACAGACCCCGTGTAGAGTTAGGGATACACAGTCATGTCCCTTAGGAGTTGGCAACCCAGGTAGTGTTTCTCACTGGGTAGCCATTGGCATTTCTTTGGATGGGGCTGTCCTGGTACTGCAAGACATTTCACATCCCTGACTCCAGGCACTAAATGACAATAGCCACCCTTAGTCACTGTGACACCAAAAGCACCCTCTTCATGTTTTCAATTGTCATCCAGTATGGAGGGAGAACTGTCTTTGGCTGAGAACCTATTAGCTGATCACTAAGATCAGATGACACTTAATGAAGTGTAATGTCCGGGGGAGTCCCACTTTTCAGAGCTGTGAGGACCCTTAACCACCTCCCTTTCCTGAAGCTTCCAATATTTTTTTTAAAAATGAAGACATGACAAGATAGGGTCCTAAAAATGGTGGACTATCTAACTCGTTTACATTTCATTTATTTCTTCATTCAAAAAACATTAACTGGGGGCTGGTCGATTAGCTCAGTTGGTTAGATCATAGATCACAGCCTCCTAACACCAAGGTCAAGGTTCCAGATCCTGGTACCAGCCAGCTACCAAAAAACATGAAAAACATTAACTGAGCACCTACTATGTGCCACTCTTCTACAAACAAAGGATACAACGGAGAACAAAATACAAAAATCTCTGCCCTTCTTGAATTCACATTTAATGTAACACATTAACACTTTTAACACACACAAACACGCAATACAATGTAATCGAGCTCTCCCTGGGATAAGTACAGGATTTATTAAAAAGAAAATCTATTTATAGGACATGGAAGGCAGAGATGCCTGGTGGTGGATACGAGTGTTGCAGAGTTATATGGGGAACATCTTCTTTTAATCCTGGCAGTTTATCTCTGTGACAACATTTGGGAATAACGACACCCAATTTGAGGTGATTTATGAAAGTGAGGCCTGGGCCAACTCCCACCCCACCCCACACCACCCCCTCCATCACTCTGTGATCACCCTAGCTCACCAGTGTGTGTGCCTACTTAATGTCTGGATATAATCTGGTGAAAGTCAACATCAAGGTCAGAGGAGGAGGAAGAGAAGGAGGGGGAGGTGTCACGTGTGGGAAGTGTCTGGAAGGGCGGTGGGTGGTGGGTGTCACTGATAGGGGCCAGCCCCAGCTAACTCACTGCAGGCTGGTGCCCTGGTGAAGTTGAATAGGTCAGAGAAATGCTGACAGTCCATGGCAGGTACCAGTTGGCAGGTAATTTCCCATTCTTTCACTTTAAAGTGTCTCTGAGTCACTTCCAGGACACTCTTGCAGCAGTCCTTGGAAAAGCTCCCTGCCCATTGCTAACATGCTCAGGCAGAGATCCTAGATTACAACCTGCAGATTCAGACATCTGGCATCACCTGATGAGGCTAAAGCTCCTTAATGACTTTCTCCTCTGAGTTCTCCTAGCATTTTCTAATTCTACTAATCAGTGTTTTGGAATCTGCAGAGTTGTCACCAGGCCTTTTTTCCCCATGGGTTGTGGTATCCTTGAGCATAGTGATAGGCAGAAGAAGTATCAAGAATGATACTGAAATATTTTAATGAACTAAGCACTAAGAATTTTAGATTATTTAGTTTAGTCCTCACAATCATCCTATGAAGTAGACACTATTATTTTTCCCATTTTATTAATGAAGAAACTGAGACTTAAGTTTCTTAAATGTTTAAATTTAAACTCCAATGTTAAATTTAAGTTACTTAAGTATTTAACTAACTTGCCTTAGGTGGAAGAATTAGTAAAAGAAGTACCCAGCACTTGAATCTGGATTACCTGATTCCAGGGCACATGCTCTGGAGCACTTCGCTACTGTTTCCTGAGCACCTACTATGTGCTGGACACTGTGCTTTACATATGGGACACGAAGGACAAGGTACTCTCATTTTTACCCCTTTTGCTCTCTTATTCTGCTGGTCCTTTTCTTCAAAGTGAGACTTCGGGTTCATTTTGTTTTAAAAATAAATTCATAAAGTTTTGTTATGAGATGTGACCTATATTTTAGTAGAAAAAGGTGTATTTATCATCTAGAGTAAAGCTCCATTAAAGAGGGTGAGGATCCTCTCTTGTCCAAAGTGGTAGAAATGGGAGAATCAGGGACATGGGCAGAATGGCGTCAGGACTCTGGCAGAACGAAGTGTAGAGGAGGAAGAAGTTGGGGATCTCAAAGAGACCAACAGGAGAGGGTTTGGGTGCCCATCCCAGGAAAGACACTTGATCTCATGAGGCTGGTCCTGTGGACTGAATGGCAACTAGACTTTTGAGGTCACAGTGTATCTATGATTGGCAGAAACAAGACTGGTCACTTTCTAGTCCTGGATTGTATCTGCAAACCCTCCCAGATGTTAGGGGGTGTGATAGCAGGATGACACCGGTGCTGTCTCATTGACTCTTTCCAAAAGTCCCAGGAAGGAGTTATTATTAGCTGCATTTTACAGATGAGGAAATGAAGTCAGAGATGTTAAGCAACATGCTGAAGTCTGCATCGCATGTCCACTATAAAGCCAGTATTCAACCCCAGCTTCCTCTCACACTGAAACTAGTGCTCCTAACTATGACCATGAGCTGCCTTTCCATGAATGATGGGTGAATTAAATTAAACTCCTAGGGAGGGATTTATATGTCTTCATTTGGGCCACAATGTCCTTCCCTCCTCTACCAGCTAATATTTGATGGGTCGTGGACGTCACTAGCGCCATCTTGGACGTGACTGGCACCATTTTACACACCCTGAGAACAAAATGGCCACCAGCCTTCCCCTTACAAGGAACCTCGTGGTTTCCGAGAAATAGAAATTCCTCTACTTCTGCATGGGTGCAACCTTCCACTTGATTGCATCCGCCAGCCTTATCTTCCACTCCAGCACCAACCCCCCTCCCTGATTACGTCAGCCTTGCTTGCAGTCTATATAAGCTCTCCCACCCCCATGCCTGGTGTTGCCCTCCATTTTGAGTGCAGCCCAGCAGATTTTCTTCCTTTAATAAAGCTTGATCGGCACCCAGCGTTTCGACTGACTTTCTTTCAATATTCTGCTCATCCTTCTAGGTCTGGCTCAAATGTGGCCTGGTGTAGGGGGCCCTCTCCTGTCCCTTATTTCCAGTGTGACTTATCCCCATATTAAAGCACGTACTGCATTCTGCCACTGCAGTGGATTGAATGGCCTCCAAAGTTATTGAAGCTTAATCCCCACTGTAACTGTTGAGTATGAGATATCCTATTATGACAATTAAAGGGTGGGGACTTTAAGAGGTGATGAGACTCTGAGGACCATTAATCCTAATGGATTAGTAATGGTGGTCATGGGCTTGGTTCTGAGGGTTTTAAAAGGAGAGCATGTGAAAGTCTCTCTCTCTCTGCTCCTCCATTTTCTGCCATGTGAGACCCCTGCATTGCTGTAGAGTCACCACCAAAGAAGACCCTCACCACATGTGCTTCCTGGACTTTGGACTTCCCAGTCTCTGAAACTGTAAGGAATAAATTTTCTTTTCTTATAAATTACCCAATTCCAGGTATTTTGTTATAAGCAACAGAAACAGAAAAATACAGAAA
Source organism: Galeopterus variegatus (assembly GCF_000696425.1). Classification (NCBI taxonomy): domain Eukaryota; kingdom Metazoa; phylum Chordata; class Mammalia; order Dermoptera; family Cynocephalidae; genus Galeopterus; species Galeopterus variegatus. The sequence continues at coordinate 456,333 of NW_007726456.1, read as the reverse complement.
ATTGGTACCAGAGAAGTGGGGTGTTGCTTATAACAAATAACTTGAAAATGTGGAAGTGGCTTTGAAACTGGGTGTTGAGGAGAGGCTAGAAGAATTTGGAGATACAGGCTAGAAAAAGCCTAGATGCTGGTGAGGAAAGTTTGGAATGTCTTAGAGACCGGTTAAGTGGTGGCAACCAGAATGCTGATAAAAATATGGAGAGTAAAAACCATTCTAAGGAGGTCACGGTCATCTTCTAAAAAATTAAAATAAAATAAAATAAAATAATAAGCAAACTGTAACCGATTTCACATGGCAAAAGGGGGGAGGAGGGATTCCAACAAGTAGAAATTACTTCTAATGTTTTAAGTTACAGACATAGAACCAGCACATACTGGTGATAAAAACAGAGCAGCTGATGTAGGAAAAGAAACTAAAAACCAGGAATAAACATAAAAGGACTAAAAAGATTCATTTTTTAACATTTTATTGTGGAGAATTTTGAAATATATAAAAACAGAGAAATGTCATTTCACCAAAGAGGACATAAGGATGGCAAATAAGCACATGAATCACTACTCATTGGGGAAATGCAAATTAAAATCACAATCAGCACCACACACCTGTCAGAATGGCCAAAATAAAAAATAGTGACAACACCACACGTTGGAGAGTATGTAGAAAAACTGGATTGCTCATACATTAGCTGGTGGGAATTTAAAATGGTACAGCTCCGGGCCGGCCCGGTGGCTCACTCGGGAGAGTGCGGTGCTGATAACACCAAGGCCCCGGGTTCGGATCCCATATAGGGATGGCCGGTTCGCTCACTGGCTGAGCGTGGTGCTGACAACACCAAATCAAGGGTTAAGATCCCCTTACCAGTCATCTTTTAAAAAAATAAAAAAATAAAATAAAATGGTACAGCTCCTCTGGACAACAATTTCATATATGCATCCATAAAACCCAGCAATTATTCTACTGGGCATTTATCCAGAGAAATGAAGATTTATGTTCATGCAAAACCTGTACACTTTTATAGCAGATTTATTCATAACAGCCAATAACTGGAAGCAACCCAGAAGCCCTACATTGGATGAATGATTAAACAAAATGTGGTATATCCACACCATGGAACATCACTCAGCCACAAAAAGGAACAATACATGCAAAAACCTGGGATAATTTCTAGAGAATTATGTTGAGTGAAAAAAGCCAATCCCTACAGGTTACACATTATATGATTCCACTTATATTATATTCTTTTTTTGTGTGTGTGTGTATGTGTGTGTGACCGGTAAGGGGATCGCAACCCCCGGCTTGGCGTCGCCTGCACCGTTGGCTGCTTTCTATTCATGCCCAAAATGGAATGTGAAACTTCAAGGTGCTGACCCAGAGTATTTGGCAGAAGAATTTTCTGAGTAGCAAAGCATTCAGGAAGCTGCATGACTACTTGCAACAGTCTGCTGTCATGGTAGGAAAGGCGTGACATAAATCCAGAATTATAATTAAAAGGGAAGCAGAGTGCAAACATTTTGAAAATTTGCAGACTGGTCATTTGGTAGAGAAGCAGAGAGCATTTTCAGGAGAAAAATACAATGGTGCAGCCCAGCGACTGTTTGCTAAGGAGATTAGTAAAGAAGAAAGGGATTACCCAGAGAGGGGTAAAAAAAGAGCTTGAAGGCATTTCAGAGACCTTGGAGACTGCATCTTCCATCACAGGCCCAGAGGCTTATGGAGGCAGAATGGTCTTGGGGAACAGGCCTGAGGCTCCCTCCACAGGCTCATGGCCCAGGGCCACCTCAGGATGCTGGTCCCCACACCAGCACCACAGCTGATTTGGCTGCTCCAGCTGTGACTAAATTGGCCCCAGGTGTAGCTGGACCATCAGCTTTGGAAAATACAAGTCAGAAGCCTTGATGGTGTCCACATGGTGTTAGGTCTGCAGGCTCCCAGAGTGCCAGAGCGGTGGAGGCTTGGGAGTCTCCACCCTGATTTCAATGGATATGTGGAAAAGCGTGGGGGCCCAGGAAGAGATATGTCACAGGAGTGGATTCACATAGAGTCTTTGCTAGAGCAATGCCAAGAGGAAATGGGGGGTTGGAGTTGCAGCAGAAAAACCCCACCAAGGCTGTGCCTAGAGGAGCCATGGGAGCAGGAACACCATGAAAACCCCAGACTTGTGGAGCTACCAGCATGGATGGAATGCCAGCCTGGAAGAGCTGAAGCATGGCCTCAGACTGGGAAAGCCATAGAAGTGGAGCTGCCTGAGGACTTGGAGACCCAACCCCATACCAGTATGCAGGAACATCGAACATGGAGTCAAGGTACATGATTTGCCAGCTTTAAGATTCAATGCCTGCTCTGCTGAGATTCAGACTTGCTTAGGACCTGTTACCCTCTTCTTTTGGACTACTTCTCCCTTTCGGAATGGGAATATATACCCTATGCTTGTCCCACCATTGTATATTTGAAGTAGATAACTTGTTTTGATTTCACAGATGGATCTTTGAACTTTGGACTTTTGAGTTGAAACAAGTTAAGACTATGGGGATGAAATTAATGTATTTGTATGTGATATGGACATGAGTTTTGGGGTCTGGGGGCACAATGCAGTAAATTGAATGGCCCCCCAAAGTTATTGAAGCTTAATCCCCACTGTAACTGTTGAGGGGGAAAAATCCTGTTATGATAATTGAAAGGTGGGGTCTTGAAGAGGTGATTAGATTCTGAGAACCATGACTTAATGAATGGATTAGTGATGGTGGTCATGGGTGTGGTTCTGAGGGCTTTAAAAGGAGAGCACATGAGAGTCCCTCTCTCTCTCTCTCTCTCTCTCTCTCTCTCTCTCTCTGATCTGCCTTTTCTGCCATGTGAGACTCCTGCATTTCTGTAAAGCCACCACCAAAGAAGACTCACCAGATGTGTTCCCTGGGCTTTGGACTTCCCAGCCTCCAAAACTGTAAGAAACAAATTTCATTTTCTTATAAATTACCCAGTTCCAGGTATTTTGTTATGAACTACAGAAACAAACTAATACCATCAAATAGTGTAATTTGCTACAAGAACATTGCCTCGCCCCACAGATTCTATGTCCTTGAGAGCAGGATTCATGTTGGAGGTGTTACATGTCTTCTGTTTGCCTCTCTGCGTCTACTCTCCATTCTGCTCTGTGCCCTGGAAGGCTGACCTAAAAGGGCAATACCAGAGGCTTCTATGCCTACTGGCTTCAAGTTGGTTTGGCCAATGGGAGCCCAGAGAGATCAGAGGGAGGGAGGAGGTTGAGGTTGGGTGCTTATGCCTCCAGTCCCCCTTCTGCAGGGTGTTTTGGGTTGGCCACTCCTCTGACCTATAGTCATAGTTGTAAGATAACCCTCTGCACACAAGCCCTCTCTGCCTCCAGGTCCAGGCCTACTTAATTACAATACATTAAGGTTCGGTAAACTGCACAATACCCCAAATAAAACCTTGTACTATGTAGTTCAATAAAGAGCAGTTGAGCTAAATTAGAGGCAGGTGTTTTTGTTTGTTTGTTTGTTTGTTTAAGAAGCAAGAGAGAAAGGATTTTAAATGATTTTGAGAACAGAGACCAAATGGCAAATAAGCCCTTAGGCTCCTGGCAAATGATTTTTATTTATTTCTTTGTTTGATCTGTAAACTTTAAAACATTTTCTTAATATACAGTAAACTTGAATTTTTTTGGAGTATAGTTCTATGAATTTTAATACACGTATAGATTTGTGTAACTCTCACTATAATTAGGACACAGAGCGGTTCCATCACTCCAGAAACTCCTCAAGCTATCACTTTGTAGTGATACGACTGGAGAACAGATGTTCTCCATTTGTATACTTATGTTTTTTTGAGAATATCATATAAATGGAATCAAACAGTAGGTAACTTTTTGAGACTGACTTCTTTCACTCAACATAATGCCTTTGAAATTCATTTAACTTGTTGCATGTATCAATAGTTAATTCCTGGGCCGGCCCGTGGCTCACTCGGGAGAGTGTGGTGCTGATAACACCAAGGCCCCGGGTTCGGATCCCACATAGGGATGGCTGGTTCGCTCACTGGCTGAGCATGGTGCTGACAACACCAAGTCAAGGGTTAAGATCCCCTTACAAGTCATCTTTAAAAAAAAAAAAAAAAAAGTTAATTCCTTTTTATTGCTGAGTAGTATTCCACTGTGTGGATGTATCACAGCTTATCCATTTATATTTGTGTTGTTTCCAATTTTTTTTTTCCTTTTTGTCTTTTTTCGTGACTGGCAACGGATCGCAACCCTCAGTGTCGCGCCTGTACCGGACCGGGACCGGCAACGGGATCGCAACCCTCGGTGTTGCGCCCGTACCTCGCTCAGCCAGTGAGCGGCCGGTCTGTATGTGGGATCTGAAACCTTGGCGGGAGCGTTGCCGCGCTCCCAAGTGGCACACTGTAGCAGTGCGCCATCAGGCCGGCCCCCCAATTTTTGATTATCAATAAAGTTGCTGTAATTATTTGTGTACAGGTTTTTCTGTGAATGTAGGTTTCATTTCCCTTGGGTAACATTATACCCAATTGGGTGCCTCACCACCCCCATTCATATGTTGTAGCTCCAAACCTCAATGTAACTGTATTTGCAGGTAGGGATTTTATGGAGGTCATTAAGGTTAAATGAGGTCCTAAGTGTGGGGCCTTAATCCCATAGAACTGGTGTTCTTATAAGAAGAGGAAGGGATATATCAGAGCTCTCTCTTTTTGAGAGCACCAAGGACAGGTCATGTGAGGACACAGTGAGAAGGTGGCTGTCTAAAAGCCAAGAAGAGAGCACTCAGCAGAAATTGAATTTGCGGGCACCTTGATCATGGACTTCTAGCTTCCAGAACTGTGGGAAAATAAATATCTGTTGTGTAAGCCACTCAGTCTGTGGTATTTTGTTATGGCACCCTGAGCCAACTAATACAGGTAAATATCCTATGGTAAGTGTATGTTTAATTTTTAAGAAACTCCCAAATGGTTTTCCCAAGTGGCTGCACCATTTTGCATTCCCACCAGCAACATATGAGAGTTCCAGTTGCTCCATAGCCTTGCCAACATATGGTATTGTCAACATTTTTTCCAAGCAGTTTTTGTGTTTTAGGTTGATATATGTGTGTGTGTGTTATGTTTTATAGGTAGTAATATACAAGGAAGCAATTTAAATCTGAAAAATATTCTGAATGTGTCCTACTGAGGTTCCATCTATCTTTGGGTTATCCATACAACATTTCTCTTTTCTTGTCTCTCTTCCGGCCTCATTCTATTCCTAGGACAGTGTCCCCTGAGCTGAGTCAGCTAATGGATTTGGCAAATAACAGTCCTCATCAGAGATGAATCCATTTGTGTGAGTGTCAAGGAAGAGGTTGGCTGTGGGCAGAACTGGCTTCATGGGCCCAATGATTCAAAGTTTTGCTGTCACTGTCTGGAAATTTCTCAATAATTTTTGAATGAGGGGCCCACGTTTTCATTTTTCATGGGCCCCATGGATTATATAACAGGTCTTCGATGTGTGGGGTGTCCCAGACAAGCCAAGGTTTTTTACCATGTTCACTTAGCAAAGGACCCTCCCTCTGTTCCCACTGATCATGCCTCTGAACTGATTCAAGCCCAATCTGAGAGTTTCTCACCTGGCTCCTAGGTGATTAATTTGAAGGCTTCACAAGAGGATGATTGGCCTAGGATCTCGATATCCAAATGAGGATTTGCCTTAATTAGGGCCTCTTAATTGGAAGGTATATGGAAACTCCCCCTTCCACTCTGATACCCCCAAAGTGTGCTTTGGCATTTCTATGGGGGACGTAAACAGACAGCATCATAATGTCTTCCTAATTGTCACTCTGCCAGGCTCAGTTGGCAAGAAGTTTGTTCAAAGGTGACTTATAGGAGAGTTTTACCACATTCTTGCAGATCACTGGATTCCCAGGTCCAGGGAGGAGGAATGTATTAAGTATAGGTAGAGGTGGAAGAGGGCTTGGAGTGGGGAGATCATGGGCTTTGGAGGCAGCAGGGCCTGGGTTTGCATCCTGAGCTGGCTGCTTACCAGGTTCGTGACTTCAGGCAACTGACCTAACCACTCTGGATTCAGTGATTTCAACTTGAAAGTGGGATTAGTAACACTTCCTCATGGGACCATGTGGTTGTGAGGAGCAACCCAGAGGATTTGTGTAAAGTGTCTGAGACTGGCATGTACGAGCCCTCCATCAGTGAGCAGGAGTTGATGTCACTTTAGGCTGCTGTTTGCGTACACAAAGGAGTTGGGAAAGAGTCATTGTAAATGTTGTGCTTCTCTGAAAAGCTGCTTCACAGACTTACCTGCTTGAGGTAAGTCTCCTAGGAGCTGGGTCAGGATTATCAGGGCCCTACTAGAGTTAGGAAAAAGAGAGCTAGGTGATATAGTTTTGGTTATGTTTGTCCTCCCAAAGCTCATGTTGAAACATAACCCCCACTATGACAGTCGGGAAAGAAGAAGTCGGAAATCGTATTATGGTAATTGAAAGATGGGACATTGAAGAGGTGATTAGATTGTGAGGACCATGCCCTATTGAATCAATTAATCCATTGATGGTTTAATGGTGGTCATGGGTGTGGGTGTGATGGCTTTATAAGGAGGGAGAGTGAACAGATTAGTCTCTCTCTGTTCCTGCCATTCTTGCCATGTGCTACCCTGCGATGCTCTAGAGTCACCACCAGGAAACAGCCCTCACCAGATGTGTTCCCTGGACTTCGGACTTCCCAGCCTCTGAAACGTAAGCAATAAATATTGTTTCTTTACAAATCACCCAGGTTCAGGTATTTCTGTTATAATTAACAGAAACAGACTAATACACTAAGTGATCACAAAATAAAATAGGGGTCAAGTATGGAGCACAAGAGTTCCTAACTTCAGTTCCATAGCACACAGGGCTTCACTCAAAAAGAGTTCACATCAGAGTTCATTCACAGCTGGAAAACCTTTACCCATGTATCCCTGATTAGGAGTGCAATGACAGCCTACCCAGCTGATAACATCTGTGATGGTGTGTGTAGATGGCCTGATGGATTAAAATAGTGTAACAGTTAAGATTAGCATAGTGATAAACAGAATGGAAGCCTGAAGACTTGGGTTTGAATCCCAGCTCTGCTGTTTCCTGGCTGTTAGTAACTAGCTCACATAGATTACTCAATCTCTCTGTGCCTCAGCATCTCCATCTGTTGAATGAGAATTAAATAATACAACCTACCTCTTAGGGTTGCAAACAAGATAATGAATGTGAACTGTGCTTGGCACAGAGTAGCACCAAATATCTGTTAGTTCTTTTAATTACTCATGTGTTTGGGTAACCCTGGTAGTCTATGGTCTTAGGACTCCCTGTTCTTCAATACTGGGTGGAGTTGGCATTCTAGGGCAGGGGACGTCCTCCAAGTGGGGGGTCTGTGAGTCCCGGAACTAAATGTGACCCTGGGACATGGAAGGAGGCCACAGTTAGTTGCATAGTAACGGGGATTTATTTATATGTGAACATGGGCTGGTGTTTACAGGTAACTAGGTGGGGGTTGTGGGGAGTGATCTGTAAAGAATTTAAAGGTTAAGCAAGAGGGAATTCTTCCAGTGGAATGAATGAATGGGGCACAGTGCCTGGAACTAGCCAGGTTAGCAGGAAGGGCAACCCTCTGGGCCCTACCCACCCCACAGGGAGCTCCTTATGCACAGGGGGCATCTCCCTGTGGTCATAGAAACCAACCCAAGCTCCTTTTCAACAATGCTCTGAAGAAGGGTTATTTAACTTTGGCATCTGCGGATCAGCTGCACAGACCTTCCTCCTCTCAGAACGTCCAAGGGCACTTGGCTCTCTGTATCCCACTGAGATGGGGTGCCACGCCAGCAAGGGCACCAAGGTGGTAGATGAGTCCCAGAAGCTGGGAGAACAGCCCAAGGGAGAAGAGCCACATCTGGAGACTGTCACGGAGGCAGCAGATGGCAAAGACATCTCATTGAAGGATGGAACCCCTGAGCCCAAGAGCCGAGATGCTTTTCTCTAGCGTCAGACCCTCACCTTATTCCTGGAACTGCCTTTGGCCTGTGAAACCTGAGACAACCCCCATCCTGAAAAGCCACAAGCAGAGGGAGGAGAGAGAAATCCCCCTTTTGGGATGCAGGCTCCAGAAGTTACCTTCAGCAGGCTTTGCTCATTGGAGTTGTGGGGAGGTGGAGGCCGTGTGCGAGGAATCCTATTTCCCCAGCTCTCCGGCAGAGAGGACCAAAGTCTTCACACATCATGGGACTTTTCCACAGCTTCTGGAAACAGACCAGCCCGACACCAGACTGTTCTGGCTCCAGAGACTGTCTGCCGCTGAACTGTGAATGCCCAGAGACCCCACCTGCCTCCCTTTCCTGAACTCCCGGAGGCTTGTGTCATAACCTTGATTGGGGTGTGTGGCTCTCAGTTTGCTCTTTCTTTCTCTCTCTTCTTTTTTGCAACAGCTGGATATAGTCAATGTCCCTGACAGGAAGGTTGTGCATTTGGCTCACTCCACACTGTTTATAGGAATAATTTAATATGTAACTTGGTGTATTATTAATGAATTATGGGAATGATCAGGATCAGACTGGGATTGCATAAATGGAAGGCCACCAGGCTTTGGTTATCCAGTAAGTGGAGTGTTGAGTGAGTGCTGGTGGGAAGGAAGGGGGAGGGATTCACATTCCTTAATCCCCAGAAAAATGTCCTTCTGCTAATGTGTTTCCTCATATAAAAAGTCTGTCAATTTGAACCCTCTAGCATCTGAGCTATCTGCCTTCAAAAATATTTCGCTGTTTACTAACATGTCTGTCAGCCTTTCTTTTCTCCCCCTGCATCTATTTTGTTTTCATTTTGCCTCAAAAGCATTTTCATTTGAAATCAAATAGACATGTTTGTAAATAAATGATGACATAACACATTTGAGAGACAGGATTGGAGATCCGAGATTAGAGGACCAGCCGGGAAGGGGTGGGTGTAATGCCGTAGAACGGGAGTGAGACAGGAGGCCAGGGAGCCTTTGCTCTGTGGCAGGTGTCATGCTGAGAACCTTACACGGAACCCCATTTTATAGACGGGGAAATTAAGTGATTTGCCTGAGTATGGCCAGCCTGGATAGAGCAGAACACAGATTTGAATGGTGTGGCTTCTGAACTCATGCGGAATCCTACTTATGGAGGGGCTTTCCCATGAATAAGCTGAAATGCAAGTCCCTTTGCTGTCTGTGCATAGTGGGGACCATTTCTCTTTATTCATATAGACCTGTCCTCCTAGGAGAAGTAAGTAACTGATCAGCTTGGACTTACCTTACTGCAGGTTGGGTGATGCACTGAAAATCTTTCATTTTCACTCTGGTGATGGGGGCGGGGGTGAGAGAGGAGAGAAAAGGGAGGGAAGGAGGGAGAAGGAAATGGAGGAGGAAGGGGGAGAGAGAGAGGGAGTGGAAGGTGGAAGAAAGAGGGGGAGAAAGGGATGGGGGAAGGAGGGGGAGGGTGGAGGGAGAAGCAGGAAGCTACTGGAATGGATCCTTTTCTTTGGCCATAAAAACTTGAGAAACTGAATAGGATTCTTTTAAGACAATGATAAGGTGACCATGGTAGAGAAGGAAATAAGGAAGACAGAACAAGAAGTAAAGCAATTTAGCCTGAACATTGACTACAAAAGGTTCCTTTTGCTTCAGCAGGGCCTGCTGTCTTCCAAGAAAGGAGCAGGAGGGATGGGGCCTCACCAGCTGGCCCAAAGCCCTGTTCTGTCCCTACGGGTGCTAAAGCATTCAGTGGGCCAGGAAACAGGCCTGGGCTTGCAGCTGGGGATCAGGAAGTTTGAGGTCTCTTTCTATAGCTTCCTGGGGATAGGCCAAGCTCTGGGAACAGCTTTCAATTTTCTTTAGACAACTCTGTTTTTCTCCCTCCTCCTTCCTAATGGAAATTCACCCTGCAAAGCAGGACTGTGTCTGGTAAGAGCTGCTCATGTCCACACTCAGAACCCTGTGGAAAGAGTTCTCAGCTGGTAGTCAGGCTTGAGGCTGGGAAGTGCTGATTGCACCAGCTCCTGAGGGGCAGAACTCACCCAGCTTCTTACCAAATCAGACAGAAGGAGACTCCAGGTCCTTAGAAGTTCAGAAGCAGGGTGGTTTGTTTTGCTTTCTTGTGGGATGGAGCAAAATGCTCATTTAATTAAATTCAAGGTCTCTAAGGACTTTTAAAAACAGAATTCTTCCTCCACCTCCAGCTGTGGCAGGCATGCTGCAATTTGCCAGGAAGTTAATCTATAACAGGGAAAAGGACCCAGTTTCTTTCTAAGGACATTCCAGTTGTTCCACTGGGGCTCAGTATCACTCAACCATCTCCCTCTGAGGCTCAGGAATGCAAGTGCCTGGTGAGAATGGTCAGGATTAAGTCTAATGAAATACTACTTCAGCTTCTGGAGAGACAGGTCTGCACATGTCTTGGAAGTTATTACTCTAGTCCACTTTCCAAACTGCTGGAAGAGGAGAGGTTTGTTTATTAGTTATCTATCCTTCTTTCCTTCCTTCCTTCCTTCTTCCTTCCATCTCTTCATCCATCCATTCATCCATCCACCCATCCATCCATTTATTTAGTTTGTTGTTTGTTTTTGGTGGCTGACCAGGGCAGGGATTGAACCCTGGATCTTCGTGTTATCAGCACCATATTCTAGCCGACTGAGTTAACTGGCCAGCCCCCATCCATCCATTTATCCATCCATCCTTCCAGCTCTTATCCTGGATTTTTCAGTTATGCGAGGAAATAAATTTCCTCTTTTAAACCAGTTCATCTGTTCATACTTAACATTAAATATTTGTTGAGTTTCTACTCTTTGTCACTCATTGATTCATTCATTCTATTGTTCATTATTAACTCAGTAGTTACTGAATGACTACTCTATGCCAAACTTCTTAGTGTTAATAAAATGTTGAAGTGCTGTCTTTGTAGGAGCACAGGCTGGAATAAGTTGGTCCAGAGAGATCTTTCCATTCTTGGGGAGACCCAAGTTGAGCCTTCAAGAGTAAGCTGGTATGAGGCTGGCCGGTTAGCTCAATTGGTTAGATGTGGTGTTATAACACCAATTTCAAGTGTTTGGATCCCCATACCAGCCAGGCCAGCTGCCAAAAAAAAAAAAAAAAAGAGTAAGTTGGAATTAACCAGAGAAAGATGCTATTTCGGAAGGGAAATGTATGACCCAAAGTTGGATGAAAGAAGCTGCTTGAGGCATGATGGGCAGTGTCATAGGAGCCTGAAGTGTACGTCACATAGTGACCGGGAGGTAAAGCTGAACCAGCGTATTAGTCTGTTTCTGTTGCTTATAACAAAATGCCTGGAACTGGGTGATTTATAAGAAAACAAAATTTATTGCTTACAGTTTTGGAGGCTGGGAAATCCAAAGTCCAGGGAACACATCTGCCAAGGGTCTTCTTGGCAGTGGCTTTACTGCAACGCAGGGGTCTCACATGGCAGAAAATGGTGGAGCAGAGAGAGAGAGAGACTAACTTCTTCATTCACTCTCTTTTTAAAGCCCTCTGAACCATGCCCCTGACAACCATTATTAATCCATTCACCACAGCATGGTCCTTCAATCTAATCACCTTTTCAAGGCCCCACCTTTCAATGACCTTAATAGGATTTTCCACCCTCTTAACAGTCACAGTGGGGATCAAGCTAATAATACATAAAACGTGGGGGACACGATCCATATCAACCAGTGAAAAGGATCAGATTGTGGAGAGTCTTGTATTTTATACTGAGATGCTGAGAGTCCATCCTGATGGTGATGGGGAGTCCACTGAGGGGTTTTAGGGAGAAGAATGATGCTACATCTTCAACTGCTTTTTACTGCTTGGTGTCCTGTCTTCTGGTAACAAATCCCATCTTTCCCCCTCAGGGAACCCTTTTCTTACCTGCTCTCAGTTTACATGATTGGGTGGGGATGATCCCGTTCTCAGACTCCAGGTTGAGCACTGCATGTCCCTGCTCAAAGTGACTGGTTCCAGAGACGGCATGTAGTCCAAACTAGTCCACTGAGAGTCTTACTTGGCTTTCTATTGAAGCAGTTTGGGAAGAAGCATTTGTCTTTTTTTAGAATTAACAAAATTGTAGGATTTAAGCCTGGAGCCTCTTAGTGGCAATTTTACTACCACTGGGAAGGGCCTGCTTGAGAAGGAAGCCACAGAGGAGAATAGAGTTGAGAGAGGCGAGACATATTCCTGATGAACCTATCTGGGCAACTAGACCCAACCATGCCAGAAGCTGATACTACATCGAGGTGATTTACATGAGCCAATAAGTTGTCACTTTTTTGCTTAGAGTGGTTTGAATTTGGTTTCTGTCATTTTCAGAGAGTTCTGAGTAAATCAGATCAACTTAGGTTTATACATTAGGTAGAACACCCTGGTAGCTCTTTGAATAGAGGATGAAGGAGGGAGTGATGAAGCCGGAAGCATAAATACCAATTAGGAGGCAATTGTCTGACCTAGGGAAGAAGGGCGTATGATCAGGGCTGTTACTATGGTAGGGGAGGAAGAATGTTCTTTTTCCTCTACCCATCTTAGGTTCATTATGTTACAGGGCACACTCAGCTCCTGGCTGAGGCTTCCCGAAATTGAAATTGAACTCACAGGTCCAGCTGCCTGCCCCCAGACCAAAGCAAACCAATGAAAAGTCACATGTTGGTGAAAATGGAAGTCAGCTTTTATTCAGGAATACTGGTGAGCTGAGGAGAGATGTTGGGCTAACCCATCTCCCCATGGTAAACCTCAAGAATGGCCAGGCCAAAACCATCTCCAAGACTTTTGTTTACTGAAGGGTTTTTAAAGAGGGGGATGAGGGAATGGAATGTGGGAAATGAAAAGTAGGAGGGAGGGATGTGTGAGCTATGAGGGGTCTGTGTTTATGAGTCAGGTACAAGGTCTTGCCAAGGCCTGGTCTGGTTTCTGCTCCTGTCCTTATCTCAGGGTCTGGGTAATGCATGCAAGTCTGCAGCTTCAGGCTGGCTGGAAAACAACTTTATATTCATATAAATAATGTCGTCTTGCCTCAGAGGGAACTCAGAAATGCATGCCAAAAGAAAAAACAAACAAACAACAACAACAACAACAACAACAAAAATCCCAGTGTTTTTAAAAATCTTTTAGATCCCATGTGGTTTTAGGTCCCAATATGGCTTCAGTCCTGCTCACTCCAGCAATTGGCTGGGGCCCTGCAAATTAGGCCAACGCAAGACAGAGTAACAAGGGAGCAGTTTATTATCACGTGCAGCACAGATCATGCAGGAAAAACCTTAGTGATGAGTAACTCAAGTGGTTGTTTAGAACTCGGGGTTATACAGCATCTTAAAAAAATGACAGTACATTTGTAGAGAAATGACATGACAAAAGAAAGTGATTTTGAGGTTTTAGGAGGTGGCAAATTGTGAGAAGGTGAATATATGGCAGAAACTAATGGAAGATAAGGGTTGTCTTAGCAAGGTTTGTTGTGTATATTCCTCTAGTGCCATCTCTGGGCTGATAAGAGTCAAGAGTTGTCTCCCATGATTAAGAATCCTCCTGCCCTTCCTAGTAGAGAGGGAGGAGGCAGAGAATTTTTCTTACGTCTGCTTTTTCCCAATTGCCTTCAGCTCAAAATAATCCTTATGTCAGAGTGGCATATTTTGCAGTGGCATTCTCTGAACCCCTTCACTACTTACAGTTATTCTGTGACCAGCCACAGAATCTCAGTGTCACACAAGCAAAATCTTTTTCTTCTTGTTCATGTGTCTGTGGGTCACTATGATTAAGGTGATCTAGGCTACCTAAGATGTGTTCACATGGCAAAGGGCAGGAGTGCAGGAGACCACCTCCAGCTGCACAATGACGGTCATATTCTTTACCATCCCACTGACCACAGCAAGTCACATGCTCAAACCCATCAACAACAGGATGGGGAATTGCCCTCTTCTCATGGTGGTGTGAGGTGGGGGAATAAATATGTACTGAACAACAATCCACTTTACCACAAAAGGTATAAAATAAAGAGGATAAATTCAAGAAATATTTAGGGGGTAAAATCAATAGGTTTTGGTGATTGATCTTACATAGGGGTGTCCCGACCCGCGGGATATTCAACGCAGACCCTGGAGGGGGGAGTGGGAATTGGATGGGACAAGAGACGAGAGAGATGGGAGACAAGACAGTATTCTGATCAAGTCTCGTTTATTGATTCTTAGGTTACATCTTATATAGGAGAAGGCAGGCATGCTGCAAAGGGTCTGGAATGTAAAGATATGATAATATCTTGAGGAGAGACAAAGACAGGACATTCAAAGTAAAGGTTGCCACCCAGAATGTTTATGGTTAAACAGTTTCTAGAGAAGGATAAAAGGTCACTTGCAAATTAACTTGCATAGCCAGGAGCAATCAGTTTCTGGCATAAAGATTTCGAGGCAGTTATGTAAAGCATGGCCATCTGAGCAGATTGTCAAGGAGAAGCGGTCTCACAAGAAGGGGTGTGGAGCTTGTGGAGCTTCAGGCCCCCAACAAGGGGTGGAGGGAAAGTCAAGGTTTTGAATTGGGTGATGGGACTAATAATGGTGCTGCCACATGAGAAAGGGCCTCTGGCAGGAGGGGCAAGGTTAGAGGAAATATGAAGAGTTGAGCTTCAGAGGGGTTGAGTTTGTGGTGCTCTTGGGAGAAAACAAACACAATGATAGCAAACTCTTATATCATTGTAACTTACCAGACTACGGGGGTCCGTCCCTCAGACCAAGTCCAGGGTAGGAGGAAAAGGCTTTGTTACTTGCAAGTAAGGAGAACACTGGGAATCGCTCCCAAAGCAGTGTCTCCCCAAGCAAGGGAAAGGGCTCATCTTGTATAACCAAAGTTTCCGCCTAACTCTGTGCCCAAGTTCTCATTGAGAGACTCTAATGTAAATGAAAGATACAAGCTTGTTCTATTTGGATTGGTTGACTGTGGGATATAGTTCACTGGTCAGTTCTGAAGCCAAATTTGCATTTGGACCCAGGAAGGAATGTGGCCTTTGGGCAACAGTGGGACCTCAGGAAGTTGTCACCTGGGCTAAACGAGCCCTTGGCTAGTACAGGTTACAGTACATGTTGAGACTTCTTGTCGTGGCCAACCTATGACATAAAATAGGGGCAGGTAGGTGTGGAGATCTCAGCTCCTCCTTGGGCAGAAATTCACCAAAGTCCTTATCTGTGGCCCGTGTTTAAGCTTCAGCCAATGTATTTTGAGGACAGTCTAGTGTTTCGTGGTTCATGACTTCCTGCTACCTCCTGCAAGAACAGAAATTCAGAACAAAGGGTTGACTGGTTTACTTCCGGTTTCAGACCTTTTAGCAGCTGCAAGTCCCTCAGCATTTAGGAGACCCTGGACCCTAGGTTACATTGCTATGTCCAGCACTGTTCCAAATGTATTATATATAGGACTTATTTAATCCTCACAACCACCCTATCCTCATTTTATAGATTAAAGCACAGGAGGTGTGATGGTTAATTTTATGTGTCAATTTTTTTTTTTTTTTTTTGGCAGCTGGCTGGTAAGCAGGTCTGAACCCTTGACCTTGGTGTTATCAGTACCACACTATGATCAAGTGAGCTAACCAGCGAGCCCTATGTGTCAATTTGACTGGGCTAAGGAATCTCCAAATAGCTTGGTAAAACTTTATTTCTGGGTTTGCCTGTGAGGGTGTGTCTGAAAGAGATTAGTATTTGCATCAGTAGACTGGCAAAGAAGATCTACCCTCACCAATATGGGTGAGCATCATTGAATCCACTGAAGGGCCAAATAGAACAGTAAGAGCATGGGAGAATTTCCTCTCTGTCTTCTAGAGCTGGGACACCCGTCTTTTGCCCTCAAACATTGGAGCTCCTGGTTCTCAGGCCTTTGGACTCTGGGACTTAAGCAGTGGTCTCCATGGTTCTCAGGCCTTCAGACTCAGACTGAATTACACCACTGGCTTTCCTGGCTCTCCAGCTTGTAGATGGCATATCATGGAACTGCCAGATCTCCATTATCGTTTAAGTCAATCCCTGTAAAAAATCTCCTCATATATATCTCTATATATCTTATTGGTTCTGTTTCTCTGGAGAACCCTGACTAATATGAGGTTAAATAACTTACACCAGCTCTTTTGGCTCTTAAGGACAGAGCTGGGGCATGAACAAGGCAGTCTGGCTCTAGAGGCTGAGATTCAGGGTATTCGTTTGGGAGTGGGGACCCTCTTGGAACCCCCCAGAGTTACTATAATGGTTATTTTGAAGTGAAAACATTTGAACTACAGAAGATACAGAAAGAAATCTTATCTGGACTTTCCTTATGTGACTAAAGCACAGCATCCCCCAAATACAGCTGCCATTAACCCCCCTCCGAGAGAGTTTCCTGTGAATTCAATCTGCCAAGGAAACAGATGTCCCATTTCAATTAGCATCAAAAAGCCCAGTAGAACTTTTCCTACTCTCCCATTAAAGCCCCAACCACCACCCCCTTTTGTTAAGTTGATAATATAAAACTTCGCTGTAGGCTATTCCATGAGTTTCCCATTACTGGAAGCTCTTATGTGCAAGTGTGAAAAAAACCCTTGTTAATCTGTCTTTTCTCAGTTAAACTTACAGGCCCCCAACCATTGGATCCAAGTTGGAAGAGGAAAAGTTTTCCTTCCAACAGAGTTATCAGCACACACTGGAAGTTAAAGCCCTGGAGGAGATTAGTCTCCTGCATCCTCTCTTTGCACACACATACCCCAAGGGGAGGGACTGCCTGCAGCAGAAGAGCACGTTTCAAGGACAAAACTCCGGAAAAACCAATATTTAAAGGACAAGTGGGGTAAAAAAGCCACAAAGGGGCCAGAGAAGAACTTAGGGGTCAGACTGATGAGAGATGATGACAAATGTCTGTCACTTGTCAAGTACTTAACAAGTGCCAGGCATTGTGCTCAAAGATGCTTTACAAGCATTATCTAATTCACTCCTCATGATGGCTCTGCAAGGCAGATAAAATTCACACATTATGGGTGAGACAACACATTTATGAAGATTGCATGAATGAACTGCCCAAGTTAATTAGTGGCAGAACAAGAATTTGAACTCTAGAGGCCAAGGTTTTAACTATGGTAGTAGGTAGAACAGTGTCCCTCCCCATATTCATGTCCACCTGGGACCTCAGAATGTGACCTTAGTTAGAAATAGGATTTGAAGATGTAATCAAGTTAAGATGAGGTCATATTGGATTACAGCCCTAAATCTAATGACTGATATCTTCATAAGGGAAAGGAGAGGGGGATTTGGATACAGAGACATAGAGGAAGAAAACCTTGTGAAGATGGGGGTAGAGACTGGAGTTATGCTGCCACAAGCCAAGGAACACCTATGACAAAGATTCCTTTGCATGACCTTGGGCTCTGTCTTTGGCCTGTTTAGTCTAGTTTAGCTGGGTGAGTTTAGCAAAAATCCTCCACCCTTGATACCTGATCAAATTCCTCATTCCCTGCTCTTGATATCTGTTTTAGTCCATTTTCTGCTGCTGTAACAGAATAGCTCAGACTGGCTAATTTATAAAGAAAAGAAATTTATTCCTTACAGTTCTGGATGCTGGGAAGTCCAAGGTTGAGGGGCCTGCATCTGTTGAGGGCCTTCTTGCTGCACCATCCCACAGTGGAGGCAGAACAAGAGAGCATGTGTGCGAAAGCAAAAAAGCAGGAGGGGGTCAGACTTGCTTTTATAACAAGCCCACTCTTAAAATAATTAAACCCATTCCCATAATAATGACATTAATCCATTCATGAGGGAAGAACCTTCATGGCCTAATTACCTCTTAATTGTTCCACCTCTTAATACCATCATAATGGCAGTTAAATTTCAACATGAGTTTTGGAGGAGACATTCAAACCATAGCAATATCTTATCACCC
This sequence comes from Galeopterus variegatus, assembly GCF_000696425.1. Taxonomy (NCBI): domain Eukaryota; kingdom Metazoa; phylum Chordata; class Mammalia; order Dermoptera; family Cynocephalidae; genus Galeopterus; species Galeopterus variegatus. Next base: position 438,423 of record NW_007726456.1, on the reverse strand, counting down.
TGGCCTGCCTTCAGCAAGAATTATGTTGATTTGGTCTAGCAAGAATGTCCCCTTATCCCTTGCTGTGGGTTGAATGTTTGGCCCCTCCAGAGCTCATGCTGGAACTTAATTCCTAATAAGATATTTGAAAGGAGGGGCCTTTGAGAGGTGATTGGGTTGTGAGGACTATGGATTAATGGGTTAATGGTTTAATGGATTATCATGGGTGTGGATTGGTTGCTTTATAAGGAGAGCAAGTGAGCACATTAACAAGAGCTCTTCCTCAGTCCTCCTTATGTGACTGCCTGTGTTGCCACAGGACTTTGTAGTGTGTTCGCACCAAGAAAAGCCCTTACCAGATGTGCCCCTGGACTTGGACTTCTCAGCCTCCAGAACTGTAAGAAATGAACCTCTTTTTTTATATGTTACCCAGTTTCAAGTGTTCTGTTATAAGCAACAGAAAAAGGTCTAATACACCTCTGATGTTTCCTCTTAGTAATTTTCCATTCATTGATCCCCAACCTGCCCCTTGGCTATAAATTCCCATTTTTCCTTGTTGTAGTCCAAGTTGAGCTCAATCTCTTTACCCTGCTACAAAATCACATTATAATAGTTCCCCTGGATATAATCTGCCTTACTGTCTTTAACAAGTTTCATGAAACATTTTTTCTTTAATACCTGGGGACACTGGAAGCTGGAAGAGTCAAGGAAGGATTCTTTCCAAGGGGAGCATGGCCCTGCTGTCACCTTGATTTCAGACTTCTGGCCTTCAAAACCAATTCCTGCTGTTCTAAGTCTCCTGCTTTGTGGTCATATTAGTCCGTTTCTGTTGCTTATAACAGAACACCTGAAACTGGGTAATTTGTAAGAAAATTAAATTTATTCTTTATGATTTTTAGAGGCTGGGAAGTCCAAAGTCCAGAGAACGTATCTTGTGAGGGCCTTGTTTGTGGTGGCTCTACACAGCAATGCAGGGTTATCACATGGTGAGAATGGCTGAGCAAGAGAGAACTGACTCCTCACATACTCTCCTTTTAAATCCATCAGAACCATGCCCATTACTCCATGAATGGGTCAATACATTCACTAGGGCACTGTCCTCACAATATAATCACCTCTTAAAGGTACCACCTCTCAATCACCATAATAGGATTTCCTATCATCTTAAAACTGTTACAGTGGGGATTAAGTTTCAGTGAGCTTTGGGGGGACATTCAATCCACAGCATTGGTACTTTTTTGCAGCCACTCTAGGAAATTAAAAGTCAGTATGTGTATTAGTCTGTTTCTGCTGCTTATAATAATAAATACTTGAAACTGGATAATTAATTCATAAAGAAACAATATTTATTGCTTATAATTTGGAGGCTGCGAATTCCAAAGTCCAGGGAACACTTATGGTGAGGGCCTTCTTTGGTGGTGACTTCAGTAACACAGGGTGTCACATGGCAAATATGGCAGGAGCAGAGAGAGAGAGACTAACTCGTCACTCCTTGTCCTTTTAAAGCCCTCAGAACCATGCCCATGACCACCATTAAAACCATCATTTGGATTAATCCATTCACTATGGCATGGTCCTCACAACCTAATCAGCTCTTCAAGGCCCCACCTTTCAATTACCATAATAGGATTTTCCATTGTATTAATGCTGTCACAGTGGGGATTAAGTTTTGGGGGGACATTCAATCCATAGCACTATGCTATCAGTTTTTCTTAGGGGAGAAGAATCTACAGAGTGATGTCAGAGAATTCCAAAAAGAGAGATCTATTTTTAGGATTAGGGCATGGTAGAGACTGCCCATTTAGAGGTGTGTTTCTGAGTCACACTTAACGCTTCTTCAAAAGTACACAAGCATCATCCCCACCTCCTCCATACTTTCGCTATCATGGGCCATTGATTATGATGAGAATGTGTCACATTCTTGTGCTCAGCTCACCTTGAGAACATCATCCTTGAAGGAGAGACAGAGGCCAGAATGTACTTTGCCTGGTGCATGTAAGGGTGTGGGGTTGTGGTTTGGCTGGAGGCGGGGAAGGAGAATAGTTAGGGTGGTCTTCTCCTACAGAAGGTTAATTCCACTGGACCCCCTCTGGGCTCCTGTCATGTCCCACCCCTGACACCCTTTGATAGTGTGTGGGAGGAAAAAAATATTTTTTTCACTCTATCCATCTTAGGTTCATTAGCTGGGGCCTGGAAAATTCGACTGACAAAAGATAGATTAACAAGAGAAAACAAGTAGAAGTTTGACTCATGCATCACACAAACACATGGGAACACTCAGTAATAAGTAACTCCAAGGGGTGGTTAGAACTTGGGTTTATATAGCATCTTGAATAAATTTTAGGAAGAATAGAAAATTATTTTAGAAGAATAAATTTTAGAGAAATGACAAGACAAAGGAAAAGGACTTTGAGCTTTTAGGGTGTCAAATTGTGGGAAGGTAAATATATGGGGGACATTAATGAAAGATAAGGGTCAGTCAGTAAGGTTTGCTATGTAGATTCCTCTGGTGACCTCTCTGGGCTGATGAGAGCCTAGAGTTGTCTCCAGTGATAACTTCTGTCCTTCCTAGTAGAGAGGGGAGGGAGATACCATTACAAATTTACATCCTGCTTTTAGACAAATAGGGTGAGCACAGAGAGTTTTTCTTGTATCTGTTTCTTCTCAATTGTCTAAAGCTCAAAATAATAAATATGCCCAAATGGCATATTTTGGGGTGGCATATTCTGTTATGCTTCAATTGATTGCAGAGGTCATATCATTATGCCTAGGGACTGATTAACATCCTGAATATAACATCAGCAAAGAAATTAAACATCAAAAATGAAACTTAAAAAAAAATATGACTTAAAAATCTCATAAATAGTCTGGGCACATGTTTTTTCTTCCATATCTTTTGGAAAGTTTCCCTGTCCCCATTCCCTCCCAACCTTCCCAACAGCACCTGAAGAAAACATGGCAAACACCCTCATCATGCGGATGAAAGTGTTGAAATTCTCTATTATCAGATGAATTAGGTTTTTTCTCATTAAAAGCAATACATGTTTATTACAGAGAATTCAGAAACATAGATAAGCAAAAAAAGGGGAAAATAAAATTGTCCCAAATCACATCATTTAATAATAGCCATTAAAATATTTTGGTGAACATCATTCCAGATTGTAGCATGCAGTTTTTTGTTTTAAATGCCCTGGACTAATATCCATCTGTAGTATTTACAGGACTTGACAACAGAGGAGTGTCAAAAGCAATTGTAATTCTTCTAAATTCTATGGCCTCAGAATTACAATCTACCAAACAAAATTAATTAAAAAGGAATTTCAATCATTTTTGCCTCTCTTAAAGAACATTAAACAGAATCCATTTAAAAACGCACAACAATACTTATCAAAATTGCTTTCCTTCTTCCCAGTTCTCTCACACCCACAGATTTCCTTGAGCTTCTTATAAAATCCCCACAAACTCTTCCCCAACTTCCAGCCCCTATCCTCCTCTTTGTTTTTTATTATGCAGATCAATTTTGACTTGCCATTAAAAAAAAGTCTCTTTTCTGCCTGGCTCATTACCTGATTCTTCATAACACAAAAGAGCCCATGGATTAACAAGTAAGACTCTGTTTCTTATTCCCTCCTCTTCTGCAGAATCATTTTCATGACCCTATTTAAAAAAAAAAAAAAACAGTCTGGCAAAGAATTCTCCAGTGGAAGAATGTTGGGAGTACTCATACTTTGATAAACTTGTTCCTGTTACACAATTACATAATTCCTCTTTGTTCCAAGCCTCCTTTCTTTCTTTTTAAAAATTGCTAGGCATCAACTGCATTTGTATACAATTAGTCCAAAAGTACATCTGAACACATATGTCACATACACACTCTCTCAATTTCTCTCTTTCCCTCCTCTCTGGTCCCCCAATGATAAAAAAAAAAAAAAAAATTCTCTCTTTTTGCCACATGGAAATTAGGAAATCTTCCAAGACAATGTGAATGAGACAAAATATCTACAAGACCTAGTTTAAGTCCCAGTCTACACATTGACCGCAGTCCATTTCTAAAAATGTGATTATAATTTTGTTATCTTTTTGAAGGCAGACAAAATAGCTGTCTTCAAATATTTGAACTTTGCTTCTATGGGAGTACATTAGACTTAGACTGTATTATCCCTGAGGTGGAAATCAGAAATAATGAGTGGAGGGGGGTATGTAAAGGCAGATTTCAACCCAATATAAAGGACTTTCTAAATATTTAAAGATATTCAATAATGAAACACGTTTTTTTGAGAAATAGTGTGTTTCCTGTCTTGGGGATGTTTAAATACCCCAAGACTGGACAATTTTTGCTGTGATAGTATGGGTCTGCTCAAACATAGGATAGGATTTGGAAACATATTGATTGGGAGCATATAGAGCAATGGCTGAGAGCCTGCATTCAAAGCATGGCTTGACCACTGCAGTGGGGGTGGTGGAGGGGGGAAGTAATTTTCTCTCTTCCCTTTGTGGTTCTCAGTTGGGACTCCCTGTAACAAAAGACAGATTAATAAGAGAAAAACAAACAAGTTTAATATCATGCATACCTCCTCTATCTATGAGAGATACTCAGGGAAACACTGAAGAGGAAAATCTCCAAGAGTGACTCTCAAAGGGGTAGTTTAAACTTCAGGCTTATAAGTTTGCTGACACAAAGAAAGAAGGGTGTGGGGACAGGCTGGTTATGGGGAGATGCTCATGAAAAGTAGGGTAAACAAGAACAAGGTTTGTTCTGCAGGTTTAAGTGAATGCTTTCTCCACTGATGAGAGTCTCTAGTGATTTAGTCATCCTCCTCTTCCTGGTACAGAGAGGGAGACACCCTTATGAATGGAGATTTCCTCCACAGAAGTAAATTTCTCAGATAAAAGTACAACTTCTGCTTTTGTTTTCAGAACTTCTCCTGTGTCAGCTGCTTCCCCAAATCATCAGCTCAAAACAATACGTATGCCCAAGAGGCATGTTTGGGGTGGCATATGTTGGTCTCCTAGTCATATTTTGGGGTGGTATGTTCTGAACCCTATCATCACTTACCAGCTGTGTGGTTTTGGAGAAATTATTTATCTGTTCTGAGACTCAGTTTTCTTACCTGTTAAATAATATAATAGATGTATGTAATATATGCATATATATGACATATGTGTGTAATAATAATATGGGGTTGTTCTGAAGATTAAATGAGATGAGTATATGGCATAGAGCAGATAATAGTGCTTGAGACATATTAAAGACTCAGTAAGTATTTGTTGAATAAATTAATGGACTGATAAAGGCACATTACCCTTAATTTGTCCAAAACCAAATTCATGCTCTTCTTATCCCCCACCCTCCGAAATCTGTTTCTTTGCCAGTGTTTGCGATCACAGGAAACAACACCACTATTTGTCCTATTACTCAAACCAGAATTCTAAACCATCCTGAACACATCCCTGTCCTTCTCCATTCTCCCACATCCAATCCACCACCAAGCCCAGTGACCCTCTTATATGTCCCCTGACTCTGTCTCCTTGTTTATACTCTGCCACTACCATCGAGGTCAAGTCACTATCATCTCTTACTGGGACTACATTAATAATGGCCTTTGATACTATCTCCTATGACGCTATCTTCCAACTTTAATCCATTTTCTACCTGCAACTACACAAATCTGATCACCTACCTCCTTCTCCAAACAGCACAACACAATACAATGAATAAACTCTCTTCATTTTATTTTCTTTTTCTTTAAAAATAGTTTTTTTTTTTTTAAAGGAATGAGGTCTTGCTATGTTGCCCAGGCTGTTCACAGGCGCTGTTCCACTACTGATCAGCATGAAAGTTTTGACCTGCTCCATTTCTGACCTGGGCTGGTTCACTCCTCCTTAGGCAACCTGGTAGTCCCCCCACACCCCTGGCCCCCAGGAGGTCCCCATATTGATGCTGAACTTAGCATGGACACCCGATCGGCGTAGTGCACTACAGCTCAGAACTTCTGGGCTCAAGCGATCCTCTAGCCTCAGCCTCCTGAGTGGCTGGGACTGCAGGTGCTCGCATCACACTTCGTGTCTTCCTTTTAATAAAGACCAAACATCTTATGTAGTTATCAAGGCCACATAAAGACCATCCCTTAGTTATCCCTCTACCCTGTTCTCCCACCATGCCCCAGGCTCCTGCTTTTTACATTCCAGCCGCACAGGCCTGCCTTCCCTTCTTCAAACACACCCCACCGCCCCCACTGCTCCTCCTGGCCTTTTAGCCATCATAGCTCTGGTCCTTCCTTCATATTTCAGTCCCTTCTACTTCCCTAGGAAAGCCTTCCCTGACCTCCCTGACCAGTGGGTTCCCCACGTGCCTCTCCTGTGCAGCATCATCACGACTGTCATTTCACATTCATTCATGAGATCTATTGTCAGTCTCCCAGCCGGGTTTCCATGAGCACAAGAACTACATTTTCTATCACCTAAAAGAGAGTCTATCCTGTGGTAGGCACTCAGTAGATATTTGATAGATGAATGCATGGATAGACTTTTAAAATGTTTTTAATTGAAGCTTAATATACACACAGAAAAGTGAACATATATGTACAGCTAGATGAATTTCCACGAAGCGATGGATAAACTTGAGAGACGTTTCTTTCTGGGTTTTGGATTCTCAACTCAGTAGCAAAAAGGAAATAGTGTCTCAAGATAACTACAGTAAGTCAGCACTAGAGGGCAACAGAGGCAAAGAAATGAAGAGCCGCCCCACCAGCAGCGGTCCCGGAGAGCAGTGGATGCTCTGAGGTTTCTCTGAGGTGCAGAGGATTCTGGGAAGCTCCAAAGCCATTCAGAGGCCAGAGCCAAACAAACCTTCTTATTGCCGTTCCTTAAATGTGCTATTCAGGTGCAAGCAGGACAGCTGCATGGGTAATCTTAGGAATGCCCAGGGTTGTGAGGGAGACAGAAAGCTGTCTGAGAACTAACACAAACTGGGTTTCAGAGAACTGGAATGAGTTCAAGATTCCAAGCAGCAACAGTGGCCTGGCAGTCCCGTCGCCCCTTAAAGTGGGCATCTGCTACCCCAATTTTGTGATGCTGTTGTACTTACAACCCTTGCCATCTGCTTCTCTTTTCAGTGGCTCTCCCTCCATTTTGACTTCCAGCTACTGCCTCTTCCCTTCTGCTGCCCTTCTCCAGCCCCCCACTCCCAGATACCTTACCAAAGGTCTATTTTGAGCTGCTGATTGGTAGTGATCAGGTAGTGAGCAAGTTATCATCCACCATCCATCTGGTTGTAAGTGGTCTCCTGAGAGGACATTGGGCTGCCTTATGTCCTGTCTATTACAATCAGCAGTGTGGACAGGGGACCAAGTCCACACAACACTAACCACAACAACTTTATGGAAGGAGCCACCTCGGAGGGATGACAAGCACTGAATTATTCTCCAAAATACTTGAGAATAAATTAAAAGCGCTATCAAACCATTACTAGCCCAGCTAAGCAGTATCAGGCTAAATTGCCTTTAATTATCATTCTTATTGGTTACTGAGTATACTCGTACACCACCCTCCATCCATTCTGGACTAAAGGACTTTGAGGCCAACACTTTTGTCTGAGTCTAGATTAGTTCACTTGCAAACTGTGTATCCTTGGGCACATCACTTAGCCTCTCTGAGTCTCAGTGTACATATCTGTACAATGGGGTAATTGTTACTTTTCTTGCTAATCCCTTTAGAATTAGGGTGAAAGCTCTTTGCAAGTTTTAGAGTGCTGCTGCATCAGTGGCTCTCAGCCTTACCTATGCATCAGAACCACTGTGGTGCTTTAAAACATGAAGATGCCCAGTCCTTTGTCCCTGGAAATGCTGACTCACTAGGTCTGGTTTGGGGCTTGGTGGTATATTTAAAAATGCTTTATAAGTGATTCTCTTGCACATGCTGAGTGAAGAACCACTGCAGTTCACCAAATTAAGGCAGTATTTTAATTATCTAGGATGGCTAAAGAGAATCTATTTTGCAGGGCTGAGGCTATCTATGACTTCTGCCCATTCAGCTATCCCCTGGTAATTGTTCTTAGCAAAAACTAGCCTGTATTAAAGTACAGTTGTGTCAGTGCCCATACTCTGGAACCTACACAAAAAAACACTTCCTGAGGCCAATGACCCAGGGCAGGACATAAGTCATGGGCAGGGGGCATATAAATGATGGAGGGAATGTGCACACATGAGACCAGACAGTGGTGGGTTGAGGTCTAAGTTCAGGGCGTACCTGTGGAGGAAACAATAGCTCTAGGGAAAGTCAAGCAGGATGAAGGTGAATTCTGGCCTTTCTTCTGTAGGAAAGGAGGAGTTCCAACATCCCCTGAGCCCTGCCCACTTGTCCTTTCTAATGAGCTGCATCAGAAAAACCTGACTTCTGCCCATGACAACACAGATTAAACAAAAATCAATTCCAATTTAAATGCATTCCACCCTTCTCATATTATAGTTGTAGAGCTAATTGCTCCTTATTGTCATATGCTATAGGGCAGAAAGGCATCATTAAAGTCCTAAAAATTCTTCCCATGAAATGGATTTGTACCAGAGAGAAGGCCACTGATGATTTCTTCTTAAGAGGGTTGTTTTGGAGATGGATTTTTTTAAAAAAGGAATCTTTGAAAAAACTCTCAAATCTGTAAAAGAAGACGCTTTTGTGGAGCTTGTATAAATTCTTTTTAAAAAAATTTTTTATTTTATTTTGTCAATATACAATGTAGTTGATTATTGTGGCCCATTACCGAAGCTTGTGTAAATTCTTAAACAGTGATTGCAGGGATCAGTGGCTTTGGAAGTTTCATTAATCCATCCCTTCATTTATTCTTCTTTCATTAATTCCTCTTTTAATTTGATGAATGTTCTGTGCCTACCATACACCAGGGTTGTGGTGGAGGGGCTCCTGGGGGAACCAGTGGTCAGCAAAAGGAGGCATAGTCTCATTCTTCATGGGGCTAATAGCCTAGTTGAAACACCAATAAAATAATCAAACAAGTAAATATGAAATTCCAACTATTACAAATGCTCCAATAACAATGAGTTTGACTCTGGGACATTAGGGAAGCTTGTTCTGAGGAAAGCTACACAAAGTTCACATGAACTGAGATCTCAAGATTTCAAGGATGAATAGGTATTTACCAGGCTGGGGAGTCAGCATGTGCAAAGGTCCTGTGGTGGAAGGACCTTTAACTACTGGAAGAAGAAAGTCAGTGTTCCTGGAACTTAGACAGAAACAGGCATGGGTGTGAGATGAGGCTGGAGAGATAGTCAGAGGTCACATCAAGCTGGGCCTTTTAGGCCAGTTATTCTGTTGGTCTCTATCTTGAGGGCAATAAGGACCTATGAAGGTCTTTAATTAGCATGGGGTACAATGGTGGGGGATGTGAGCATTATGGCCACAATGAGGCAAGACCAGTTAGGAAGTTATTGTTGTCCCTGGGCAGAATATGGGAACTTGAATGTAGACTGGACCAGACAGAGGCTGACTCCCTCCTCAGAGCAGGCAGGGCACTCTTTTCAAGGCTGGGCACATGTGCAGCTCCTCCAGGGACTGAAGCCACATACACTCAACGGTGCCTCTGCCTTGCACCAGCTTTCTTCACAGAGTTATATGCACTGCACAGCTCGTCTCCATCAGCTCTTCCCTTCTTGAAGAAGAATGAGAAGAGAAGGTGCTTTTCACTATTTCATTTGCTTTTGTGAGGTTAAAACTTGGTATTTGAAGTTCCTGAAGACATCCTGGTGGATGTGTGCCCAAGCCTTTGACTAACAGTCCAGAACTCATGAGACAGGCCCGAATAGGACAGAGTGGGTTTCTTTTTCTTTTTCTTTCAAGTATGTGTGTGTTCACTTATTAAAAATTGTCTACTAAGAGGTATTACATGAAAAATTAGGGAAATGATGTGATTGGCTATACTTTAATCTACCTTGGTATCTTTTGTTTATATTATTAAAAAAACTTTACTGAGATAAAATTCATATGCCATAAGGGTCACTCTTTTTTTTTTTTTTTTGAGATTTCTCCTCTTTATTGCCATTTTAACTCTGTTTTCTTTTTTAATTATTTTTTTTATTTTGTCAATATACAATGTAGTTGATTATTATGTCCCATCACCGAAACCTCCCTCCCTCCTCCCTCTCCCCCCACCCACCCAGGCATGTCCTTTCCATTTGCTTGTTGTAGGAACTTCAAAAAAAAAAAAAAATTGTAGTTGTTATATCTTCCTCCCCCCACCCCCCGGTTGTGTGTGTGTGTGTGTGTGTGTGTGTGTGAATTAATTTATTTATT
>NW_007726456.1:426264-427017 GCF_000696425.1 Galeopterus variegatus | reverse complement strand
TGTTGGTTGTCTTTTAGCTCTGTTAATTTTAGCTCTGCAGAAGCTTTTTAGTTTGATATAGTCCCATTTGTTTATTTTTCCTTCGGTTGCCCGTGCTTTTGGGGTCATATTCATGAAGAATGTGCCCATCCCTATTTGCTGAATGGTTTCTCCTATGTTTTCTTTAATAAGTTTTATTGTTTCGGGGTGTATATTTAAATCCTTGATCCATTTTGAGTTGATTTTAGTACATGGTGAGAGGTATGGGTCTAGTTTCAATCTCCGGCAAATGGATATCCAGTTATCCCAGCACCCTTTGCTGAAGAGAGAGTCCCGACCCCAGTGAATAGACTTGATGCCTTTGTCGAAGATCAAATGGCAGTAAGTGCGTGGGTTGATTTCAGGGTGCTCTATTCTATTCCATTGATCAGAGTCTCTGTTATTATACCAATACCATGCTGTTTTGGTTATTATAGCTTTGTAGTATAGTTTAAAGTCAGGTAGAGTAATACCTCCAGCTTTATTTTTTTTGCTCAGCGTTGCTTTGGCTATTCGTGGTCTTTTGTTATTCCAGATAAATAACTGTATAGTTCTTTCCATTTCTGTGAGAAATGTCATAGGAATTTTGATGGGGATTGCATTAAATTTGTATATCACTTTGGGAAGTATAGTCATTTTCACATCTCTCACCATGTACTAAAATCAACTCAAAATGGATCAAGGATTTAAATATACGCCCCGAAACAATAAAACTTATTAAAGAAAACATAGGAG
>NW_007726456.1:423050-424867 GCF_000696425.1 Galeopterus variegatus | reverse complement strand
TACTTTCTTGGTTTTTTGCATTTCTGGTATCTCTTTTTGGGTGTTTGTTCATTTTGGCAAGGAGTTTCACTTGGGCCTTGGACCTCTGTTGGGAGCCACCTCTCTGATCTGTTTGAAATCTACTAGGCTTCTTGATACCTCCGTGCCGGGCCGCAAGGTATGTGTGTTCTGCACCTCGCTATCAGGGCGTTTTCCCACTCTGTGTGCACTAGGTGGGGCTGTTGAGCCTTGCAAAGGGAGTCCACAGGGCGTGTAATTTTTTTTTCGAGACTCCGCCTCCTTTTGCCGGACCCCTCCCCACTCTGTGCGCTCAGTATAGGGCTGAGGCGTGTCTTCTGCAACCCTTGTCTATCAGCTGGGACATCAAAGCTGTGCCCTGCCCCGCCCTGCCCAGGAGGAGTTTCAATTGTCTTGTGGGGACACTTTGAATGCTTTTGTGGCCCTGGATAAGGCCTCCTCTGGATCTCTCACTTTCCTCCTGGTGCTGAGGCTATCTGTGTAGTAAAGTTATCTCCAACTCCAGGGTGTGAGCTCCTCGGGGGAGGGACCCACAGCACACAGTTCCTCTTTGAATCCCCCCAGCACAGGTTGACCCAGTCGCCCTCCGGGAGTGCTCTCCGGCAACTTCAATCCAGCTCCAGAGCACTCTGAACTCCCCTCTCCCAACCAGAAATCAGTTTGGGGTTCTTCCAAACTGAGGGCCACAGAGATGGTATCTGCCTCCCGGAAACAGGGAGTTTACCTGGGGCCGAAGCCCAGGGTGTGGTGGAGTGACAGTCTTGGCGGGCTCTTCTTCCCTGCCCTCCCAACGCTGGCCACTTCCCAGCCCTCCCGACGCTGGCCGGGGGCTCCCCCCGCCACCAGCCCCATCAGAGATCCGCAGGGGGAGTGGGATTGTAGGCTGGTCCACAGGTCCCGGGGGGCCCCGCGTCGAGGTACGCAAGTGGCCCGTCTCACTGAGGAGCCGCGCCAAGCCAAGGGGCTGTCTCCGCCCCCACCTGAGAAAATGGAGGCAGTGCTGTTGCCGTGGCCTAGCCTGGTGTGGTAGGTGGGAGCCAGGTGGGTGGGAGCCAGGCGGGCGGAAGCCAGATGGGCTTTGCCCCACAAGTGGGGCTGGACTGGGGGTGACTCACAGAGCTCGCAGAGTTGGGCCGGTCTGGTGCCTGCCACTCCGTTTCTGTGTCATCTCTGCTGGCTTACTTGGCCTTTGTTGTCTCAGGCTGCTCGCTCGATCCCGCAGTGCAGCTTGGGCGCTCTCAGGAATTTTCTTTTGTGACGGTCCAAAAACCTCGAATCTGTAGTTGCTTTTTCATCGTTGTAGGTTAGTTGTTCAAAGATTTATTCATTTTTTGTTGCTCTTGGAAATGCAAATAGTACTCTGGTATCACAGTGTACACTTCTCAGGGTTGCGCTGTCTCCTGGCACGGCCGCTCCAGACCCATCGCCATCTTTGTCTTAACTCTGTTTTCTTTGTATCACCCAGAACATAACAGGCTTTCTGGTCCTGTGTAAGCGTTCCACAAATGTTTGCTGAATCAAATGGTCCTGTCTAAAATGCTTGAAGCCGAGAGGTTTATTTGGGCTTTGTCCAGTCTCGTTGTTGAAAAGGCGTTGACATCCTCGTCATTTGTCTTTGTAAACCCCAGCTTCTGTATTTGGCGCTTCCCCCTTCGCAAAGAGACTGCCAGGGTCACTCTTTTAAAGTGTGCACTTCAGTGGTTTTTAGTATATACACAGCCTTGTGCCCCGTCCACTGCTTTTAAAATAGTGCCACTTTTCCTTTTTTTTTTTTTTTTTTTTTTCTTTTGTCTTTTTTC
>NW_007726456.1:412280-421332 GCF_000696425.1 Galeopterus variegatus | reverse complement strand
AATTTAGCTCAACCACACAGCTCAAGTACTGGTCCCCACAGGAAGTTCCCCCATTTTAGAAGTAAGCAAAGGACAACAAATTAGTTCCAGCACAGAGTTTAAATGGTGGGAACAGCAAATAATCCAACACAGAACTGAAAGAAAAAACAAAGTACCCCCAACCAGAGACAAAGTTTGATATTAACTAGTAAAGGTCTCATTTCACCAAAGAACACCTATAACACCTACAAGGACCAGAAGTCCCCTGGGCTAACAAGCCAGAAAGGGGGGAGGGCTGGGGACCTCAGTCATGCTCCCCAACACCCACAACTAGTCCTAAAGGTGGGGGCCTTGGGCCTTGGCCACACCCCCCTGACAAGCACAACTACCCCAGCGACAACCACTGAGCTGCCACAGGAAGCACCCCAGGCTCTCCTGAGCTGGGGCAGTGGGGAGCTGAGGGCCTCGGCCATGCCCCCCCAACACCCGCAGCCAGCTGAGCAATGACCACTGAGCTGCTGCAGGAAGCGCCCCGGTCTCTCCCTGCTGGGGTGGTGGGGGCCTCAGGCCTTGATCATGGTCCCCAGCATGAGCAACTAGCCTAGTGATGACCACAAAGCTGCAGCAAGAAGGGCCCCGGATTCCTGAGCTGGGGTGGTGGGAGGTGAGGGCTTTTGCCACACCTCCCTGACATCTGCACCCAGCCCAGCAATGACCAAGCTACCACTGAAAGCCCCCCTGGTCTCCCCTGTGGGAATGTGGGGGGTGCCACAGGCCTCCATCCTGCCCCTCCTCCTTCCTCCTTCTTCCATCATATTTCCTTCCCCTTTCCTCTCTCCCCCTCCCTCCCAACTGCTCTGCAACAACATCCTAGAATGTAAAAAAAAAAATATTAATAAAAAACAAACAAAAAAACCCTGAGAGCCTTTCCTACATTAAAAAAAATCAGAATCTAAGCAAAGTCCATATATTGTATATGTTTGATAACATGCAATAAGTCTTAGGTCTATTTAATTTACAAGTTCCTCGTCCCTCTTTTTTTCCTTGCAATTTATTTCTTAAAGAAATTGAGTTGTTTGCCCTGTAGAATTTCTTAAAAGTGTTTATTTTTAATAGCTTCCCAAAGTAGGAGGTAGAGTGGAGTTTGGAGTGTGGACTTTGGAGAGTTGTGTATATCTGTGCTCAAATCCTAGCTTTGTCTCTTGCTTTGTGGCCCCGAGAAAACCACTCATCTCCTTCAAGCCTCAGTGTCCTCCACTGTAAAATGAGCATAGAAGTGGGATTATGTTGAAGACTAAGTTAGATAATGCATGGAAAATGCATGACACACAGAAGGTGCTCAATAACCGTCTTCCTTTTAATTTTTATACTTATTTTATAATCGGCCCTTTTTTTTTTTTTTTTTTATGTACTTTCTATTTTAGAAACTTTCAAGGTTAGATAAAAGTTCAGATATTAGTAAATGAACCTCCAGGTAATCAACACCTAGCTTCAGCAATTATGAACACAAACTAATTTTGTTCTATTTATTCATCTCCCCACTGAGTTCTTTTGAAGCCAATGGCAGATATCATGTTATTTTAACTGCAAAGACTTAAGTTATGACTCTTCTGTTTAAGAAAATAAGCAGAATATTCCTATTAACCAAGAAATATTAACAATTATTACTTACTATCATCAAATACCCAGTGAAATTTCCCTGACTGAGTCCTCTTTCTATCTTTTTCTTTCCTTGTCTCTTTTTCTTTCTTTTTTAAAAATTGGAGACTTCTGGTCAAGAAGGCAGAATAGAAGGTCCCCAGTGTCACTCTCTTCCACAAATCATCCAACTTACAACTATAAAAAAGCCAGACTGGGGCTGGTAGGGCTCAGGGGAAGAGGAAGAGAGACCTACGGAGTGCATGAAGGTGTGAGAAGCCATGATGAGAGAAAGAAAAAACCCCTCTGACTGTTTCCAATCTCGGCCACTGCTTCCAGGCTGGAGCTGCTGAGGGCATGGAGCATGAACTGGCAAAAGCTGTAGCTGTGCCTTTCAGGTGAAGTTTCTTGGAGGTGGCAGGGGAGAAGAGGGCCTTGGTGGCCCCCAGGCCAGCAAGATCACTAATAGGGTTTCCGTAGACCCATATAGGACTGAGGAGCCACAACAACTGACAAAAAAGGAGCTGCTCGGAGGCCAGTGAGTCATTGCAAGGGACTGGAGCATGGCCCGTCCCATGGGAAGTGTTTGGAGCATGGACAGCAGGGGAGATAGTCCCACTGGGGGAACACTGGGGCACAGCAAGGACAGCTGATCTTCCCCCCAATCAGTATAGGACCACTCAGAGGAGACTGGTCAGGAATATAGAATCACATGGGGTGCAGTTTGATGAAAAGACTCAGGCCCAGGCCAGTGCTTCTACACAACCCAGGTGCACTGGATTTCACTAGAACTGGAAGTACCTATAAAGTCAACCATTAAAACCTGAGCTGCACAAAAAGTCTTCCCTAGGGAATCGGCAACAAAGCAGCAATTTAGCTCAACCACACAGCTCAAGTACTGCTCCCTACACTTAGTTCCCCCATTTTAGAAGTAAGCAAAGGACAACAAATTAGTTCCAGCACAGAGTTTAAATGGTGGGAACAGCAAATAATCCAACACAGAACTGAAAGAAAAAACAAAGTACCCCCAACCAGAGACAAAGTTTGATATTAACTAGTAAAGGTCTCATTTCACCAAAGAACACCTATAACACCTACAAGGACCAGAAGTCCCCTGGGCTAACAAGCCAGAAAGGGGGGAGGGCTGGGGACCTCAGTCATGCTCCCCAACACCCACAACTAGTCCTAAAGGTGGGGGCCTTGGGCCTTGGCCACACCCCCCTGACAAGCACAACTACCCCAGCGACAACCACTGAGCTGCCACAGGAAGCACCCCAGGCTCTCCTGAGCTGGGGCAGTGGGGAGCTGAGGGCCTCGGCCATGCCCCCCCAACACCCGCAGCCAGCTGAGCAATGACCACTGAGCTGCTGCAGGAAGCGCCCCGGTCTCTCCCTGCTGGGGTGGTGGGGGCCTCAGGCCTTGATCATGGTCCCCAGCATGAGCAACTAGCCTAGTGATGACCACAAAGCTGCAGCAAGAAGGGCCCCGGATTCCTGAGCTGGGGTGGTGGGAGGTGAGGGCTTTTGCCACACCTCCCTGACATCTGCACCCAGCCCAGCAATGACCAAGCTACCACTGAAAGCCCCCCTGGTCTCCCCTGTGGGAATGTGGGGGGTGCCACAGGCCTCCATCCTGCCCCTCCTCCTTCCTCCTTCTTCCATCATATTTCCTTCCCCTTTCCTCTCTCCCCCTCCCTCCCAACTGCTCTGCAACAACATCCTAGAATGTAAAAAAAAAAATATTAATAAAAAACAAACAAAAAAACCCTGAGAGCCTTTCCTACATTAAAAAAAATCAGAATCTAAGCAAAGTCCATATATTGTATATGTTTGATAACATGCAATAAGTCTTAGGTCTATTTAATTTACAAGTTCCTCGTCCCTCTTTTTTTCCTTGCAATTTATTTCTTAAAGAAATTGAGTTGTTTGCCCTGTAGAATTTCTTAAAAGTGTTTATTTTTAATAGCTTCCCAAAGTAGGAGGTAGAGTGGAGTTTGGAGTGTGGACTTTGGAGAGTTGTGTATATCTGTGCTCAAATCCTAGCTTTGTCTCTTGCTTTGTGGCCCCGAGAAAACCACTCATCTCCTTCAAGCCTCAGTGTCCTCCACTGTAAAATGAGCATAGAAGTGGGATTATGTTGAAGACTAAGTTAGATAATGCATGGAGGGATCCGAACCCTCGGACGGGAGCGCCGCCGCGCTTCCCAAGCGGCGCACTATCCAGTGCGCCACCGGGCCGGCCCTATAATCTATATTTTTAATCATTAATATTTAATCATTAATCATTATTTTTTATTTTTAAGCTGAGAGAGAAATCATC
Source organism: Galeopterus variegatus (assembly GCF_000696425.1). NCBI lineage: Eukaryota > Metazoa > Chordata > Mammalia > Dermoptera > Cynocephalidae > Galeopterus > Galeopterus variegatus. The sequence goes on along the minus strand of NW_007726456.1, from coordinate 417,397 downwards.
AACCCTGGATGGTACTGACAATTATTCTCTGAAAGTTTAAAGGAGGGAAAAGGGGCCAGGCTAGAGACCTGGGAAGTAGTGTACTTGAACATGTGACTAGAAATAGGGTCCTCTGCATAGTGGAGAGGCTTTTTTTCATCACTATCCACCCCCTGCACCACTTTTTCTAACCTTTTTCCATGTTCCTGGCTCTGCTGTCAATCCGCTGTCATGCTGTTCACAGTTTCCTCATACGTGGGAAGGCAGGTGATGAACTAGTCCATGCTGCAGTATTATCCATCCAAGTCTTGCCCCTTCGAGGTACATTAAAAACTAAATTAGAAGAGATTAATATTCAATCCAGATAAAAACACCTGGGACTACTAGGGAATATTCTGGCACTGAGAGACTTGGAAGGAGGGAAATATTTTTGTATAGGGGGCACTTACATCATATCACAAAGGTGATCTTTGCATGAGAGCTGCAAATTGCCTTTCCATAAATTCATCCATTCATTCATTCATTATCCATCCATCCATCCATCCATCCATCCAGTTATTTATTGATCAGCCAACAATTATCTCCTATGTGGCTAAACAAAGCCCCTAGTATCTGTTTTAAATCAGATCTAATGCCCCCATGCTCTCTTGAGTCTGCTAACACCTGTTTGGAGCCTGAGTGTGAATCCAGGTGCCTGTTGGTGACAAAGAAGTGAGATGGCCCTGATCCCTCAACATGAGCCCCGGACTCTGCGATTTTCCATTACATGTTCAGAATATAGCTTCCTTTTATGGCTGCTTAATTATTATGGCTTGGAAGACCATAATACTAAATTAAAGTGAAATGTAATTGCTCTGCCAGTTTCCACACTGCCAGAATCCAGCTGATTAACAACAGGGTTCTGTGAGCATCTCCAAGTAAGAATTTGCTGTTGGTGACAGGGGGAAGAAAGAAAAAAACTCTTCTTTCCACATTTGCCCTGCAGCCAGGCTGACACAACAGAAATGAAAAACAGTTGGCACAGGCATAAAATTCTATGACAAAAGGAAACTTGTGAAATAGAAAAATAGGTTTCTTGGGGGAAAAACTTAACTTCTTCTGACAACATTGTATTAAGAAAAAGAATTCCGTAGTGTGAGGATATTAAGGTCATTAAAAGTAGCAAGTTTTTTTGGTGGGGGGATGGAAGCTCTTAATACTGTACTCCCCCCCACCAAAAATTCCGCTTCAAATCCATATTAAAGTTAACGATCAATTGGAAGGCAGAAATGATATTGGAAAATCATTCTTTTACAAACGGAAACTATTATAATTTAAAAAGGTGCAAATGAAACCATACATTTGCAGAAGAGATCAATGAAAACCACTTTATTAGAAAATATAAATCACTTTTTAATTTCAGATGCAACAAGAAAAGAGCTCATTTTTTCTGTTTCATTGAAATTGATTGGTACACCTGCAGTGAAAAGCAGCTTTATCATCTCGTTATCAGCCAATTAATATGCAGGCCTAAATGTGAACACTATTTCAGTTAACTAGAAACGGATGATTTTATTGAAGTCTTAATAGACTAGGAAAAGCTGCCTTCCACCCTGCTAAATGAGGTCAGTTGTGGAAAAGAGAGAGAGAGAGAGAGGGGTGCATAACTTTGGATGAGTATACTCTAAAACAATTTCTCTAACTCACTGGACCACAGAGAGATGAAAGCAAAGTGACATGTCTGAAAGCAGAGGGGTCTGTTACATGGAAGAAAAAATTAGAATATTGAGTTTTCTTTTAATTTATAAAAATAATTATTTGCGTTTGATTCTGAAGTCTGTCACTCTCACTATTCAAGACTTGACAGTCCTTAGCCTTGTCTCCATTTTAATTACAGGTTAAGCAGAATTGCAAAACCGGTAAAGTCTATTTACGCACTCTTCTATTTTATCCTTTCTGTGCTCATTTTCTGCCCTGAGTTGTTTTCCATGACACATCAAAAACCTAGCATCTTCAAGTTCTCTTTACCTTTTACTTACCAAAACAGCTAAGTGCCCTTAGGACAAACTGATTCACACTGAGGTATAATTGACTGCTAGGCTCAAAGTGTTGCCATTTCCAAGGATAAAGCAGGGGTTGACAGAGTAATTTGGGTGGAGTACAAGATACCACCCTTCATCTCTGCCCCCCCCAACATGAATGAAAATAGCCCTGGGGCTCAAGAGTCCAGTTTAGAACCTATAGCAACACAGTAGAGCAAAAAATGGAGAATATTGCATAGAGAGGATCACCGAGGAGACTGGCATGGCTGAAATGTCTGGGGATGGCTAGGAACAAAGAAGGGTAAGACCTATCGGTATCAACTACATGGCAAGTGCCACTGTGGTTCCCAGTGACCTGCTCCAAAGAGGACCCTGTCAGCCTTTGGCACCAAGAACCTCAACAGCCCCCACAGCAGCTGCAGACTCTTTGTGGGTTTCACAGCAGAGGTCCCCTTAGTGTTTGTGAGTGCATACCCCAACATCCTGCTCAAAAGAGGACTCTGGCAGCTTTTGCTACTGAGATAACCAGTAGCCATTGCTGCTGCAGACAACCTAGGGAGAGAGATGCTGCTGGATTTGTCTTCCTACCCCTGAGAAGGGACCACTGTTGTGCTACACTGGTACTGGGGCCACCAACCCCTCAACCCTGTGAACACACTTGACCCAGAGCCACAGCCACTCCACATATGCCCACGCCAAAGACACTGGAGTCACTGCCACTGTGGGCTGGCCTGTACCCTGGACCCTGGAGCCATGGTTTCTCTACATGAGCTTGTGCTTCAGACCCTTGCTCTATGGCTGCTCTATGGGTGATGCACTTCAGGCACTTGTGCCATCTCCACTGTGATCACACCTGTGAGCTGGAGCTGGTATTCTTGGCCACAACTTCCTCCATGGGAGAAAAAGAGATCAGGAGATCTTTTCAGAAGCTTTCATACCCAAAATCCCAGCAGCCCTCATCACTGCTGTGGACACAACAGTTTTGGCTGCTGAGGACTCTTGCAATCTTCACCAACACTGACCTCGACTGATAGAGCTGCAGAGAGACTATGCTGCTGTGCCTTCACCAGAGCTGAAACTGCTGCACCCCAACCAGCTGAAGCCCTTGTATATACCCATAGGTAAAGGTCTTCTCCCACTGTAACCAGTCAGTAAAGTCTGGAAGAGGTGACTGCTCAATCAAATATGTAGACATCAATGCAAGGCAACAAGACACACACAAAAATCAAGGACACATGACAACACCAAATGAACACAATAATTTTTTAGTAACCAACCCCAAATAAATGTCTACCTACAAATTGCCTAACAAAGAATTTAAAATAGTTGTTTTAAGGAAGCTCAGTGAGCTACAAGAGAACACAGACAGCTCAATGCAATCAGAAAAACAATGTATAAACAAAATAAGAAGTTGAGAAGTTCAATAAACAGAAATAATAAAAACCAACAACCAAACAGAAATTCTGGAGCCAAAGAATACAATGAATGAAATGAAAAATGAAATAGAGTGCAACAGCAGACTTGATCAAGCAGAAGAAAGAATCTTTGAACTCAGCAGACAGGTCACTTGAAAACATCTAGTTAGGGAAGTAAAAAGAAAAAAGAATAAGAAGGAATGAATATCATCTACCAGACTTATGGGATACCACCAAGAGAGCTAACATTTACATTACAGAATTCCAGAAGGAATAGAGATTGAGAAAAGGGGAGAAAGCCTATTTAAAAAAATAATGACTGAAAACTTCCCAAATCTGGGGGAGAGATATGTAAATCCAGGTGCTTATTGCAGGAAGGCTTCCAATAAGGCTCAACCCAAAGAAGACTTTACCAAGACACATTATAATCAAACTGTCAAAAATCAAAGACAGAATTTTGAAAGCAGCAAGAGAAAAGAGGTCTCTCATGTAAGGAAACCCCCTAAGGCTGTTAGTGGATTTCTCAGCAGAAGCTTTGCAGGCCAGGAGAAAGTGGGATAATATTTTCAAAGTGCTGAAAGAAAAAAACTGACAAGTATAATACTTGACCCAGCAAAGCCATCTTTCAGAAATGAAGGAGAGATAAAGACATTCCCAGGCAAACAAAAGTTGAAGGAGTTTATCCCACTAGATCTGCCTATAAGAAATTCTAAAGGGAGTTTTCTGAGCTGAAATGAAAGGATGCTAATTAATACCATGAAAACATATGAAAGTAAAAAATTCACTGGTTAAAGTAAGTGTACAGTCAAATTCAGAATACTTAATGCTGTAATGGTTGTGTGTAAATCACTGATAATTCTAGCAGAAAGGTTAAAAATCAAAAATATTAAAAATAATTATAGCTACAATAATTCGTTAATAGATACATAGTATAAAAGTGTAAATTGTGATATCAAAAACATAAAATGTATGTGTGAGGTAAAAGTGTAGAATTTTTGAATGTGATCAAAGTTATTAGTTTAAAATAGACTGCTATAACTATGCATTTTTTTAAAATGTAGGCTTTATGGTAACCACAAAAGCAAAAACCTATATTAGATACCCAAAAGATAAAGAGAAAGGAATCAAAGCATACCACTACAAAAGATCATCAAATCACACAGGAAGACAGCAGAGAAGGGGAAAACCAAACCAAACCAAACCAAAACAAACAAAAAAACTCAAAGGATCAACAAAACTGCTAGAAACAAGGAACGAAATGACAATAGTAAGTCCTTACCTCTCAATAATTACCTTGAATGTAAATAAATTATAAATCTCCAACAAAAAGACGTTGAGTGGCTAAATGGGTTAAAAAACAAGACCCAACCTATATGCTGCCTACAAGAGACCCACTTCAGCTTTGAGGACACACATAGACTGAAAGTGAAGAGATGGAAAAAGATATTACATGCAAATGGAGATCAAAAGAGGTCAGGGATGGGCTGGCCCGGTGCAGCGGCGCTCCCGCCCAAGGGTTCGGATCCCACATACAGACTGGTTCCCGCTCACTGGCTGAGCGAGGCACGGGAGCAACACCGAGGGTTGCAATCCCGTTGCCGGTCCCCGGTCCGGTACGGGGGCAACACTGAGGGTTGCCATCCGTTGCCGGACACAGAAAAAAGACAAAAGACAAAAAAAAAAAAAAAAAAAAAAAAAGGGG
>NW_007726456.1:379364-412173 GCF_000696425.1 Galeopterus variegatus | reverse complement strand
TCCCGCTCACTGGCTGAGCGAGGTGTGGGTGCAGCACTGAGGGTTGCGATCCTGTTGCCGGTCCCAGTCCGGTACGGGCGCGACACTGAGGGTTGCGATCCGTTGCCGGACAAAAAAAAAAAAAAAAAAAAAAAAAAAAAAAAAAAAAAAAAAAAAGAGGTCAGGGATAGCTACACTTATATGAGACAAAATAGACTTTAAGTCAAAAACTGTAAAAAGAGGTAAAGAAACTTATTATATAATGATAAAGGGGCCAATTCACCCAGAGGATATAACAATTGTAAATATATAGGCACCTAATATTGAAACACCTAAATATATAAAGCAAACCTTAATTGATCTGAAGGGAGAAATAGACAGCAATAAAATAATAGTGGGTGACTTCAATACCCCAATTTCAACAATGAATAGATCTACCAGACAAAAATCAATAAGAAAGCATTGAACTTGAACTACACTTTAGACCAAATGGATCTTTCAGACACGTACAGAACATTTCATCTAACAGTAGCAGAATACACATTAAGTGCACATGGAACATTCTCTAGAATAGATCATTTATTAGGCTACAAATTTAAGGAGATTGTAATCACATCAAGTATCTTTTCTGACCACATGGTATGAAACTAGAAATCAATAAAAAGAGGAAAACTAAAAAAATTCACAAATTATGGAAATTAAGCAGCACACTCCTGTCTTAAGATGTTTTGTTTCATTTCCCCTTAAAAAAGAAGGCATGGGCCGGCCCGGTGGCGCACTGGATAGTGCGCCGCTTGGGAAGTGCAGCGGCGCTCCCGCCCGAGGGTTCGGATCCCACATACAGACTGGTTCCCGCTCACTGGCTGAGCGAGGCGCGGGAGCAACACCGAGGGTTGCAATCCCGTTGCCGGTCCCCGGTCCGGTACGGGGGCAACACTGAGGGTTGCGATCCGTTGCCGGACACAGAAAAAGACAAAAAGACAAAAAAGAAAAAAAAAGAAGGCAACCCTGCCATTTGTGACAATATGGATGAATCTGGAGGACATTATACTAAGTGAAATGAACCAGACACAGAAAGACAGATACAGCATGATATTACTTATATGTGGAATCTAAAAACGTCAAACTCAGGGACCAGGGGTTGAGGGTGTGGCAAATGGTGAGATATTGTTCAAAGGGTACAAATTTGTAGTTATAGGATGATGTTCTGGAGACCTAATGTACAGCATGGTGAATATAGATAATAATAATAATGTATTGTATACTTAAAGTTTGCTAAGAGTAGATTTTAAGTATTCTCACCAAACACACACACACACACACACACACACACACACGCATGCACACACACACAAGGTAACCATGTGAGGTGATGGATATGGTAATTAGCTTGGCTGTAGTAATTGTTTCACAATGTATACATATATCAAAACATCATATTGTACACCTTGAATATGTATAATTTTTATCTGTCAAATATACCTCAGTAAAACTGAAAAAAAAAGGGAAAAAATACAACAGGGGTTAGTAAACTTTTTCTGTAAAGAGCCAGATAATAAACATTTTCAGCTTTGCAGGCCACCAGGTCTCTTTTGCAAGTACTCCACTCTACTGTCATAACATGAAAGCAGACCTAGACAATAAAGAAACAAATGGTATGAATATGTTCCAATCAAACTGTATTTGCAAAGCAGGAAGGGGGCTGAATTTAGCCTGTGGGCTGTAGTTTGCTAATCCCTGATCTAAAGCAATGGGGCTACAATGGTGAAATGTCAGGTGTCAAGGAAGAGCTGCAGGGAGAGATTATTTTTTAGGAGATTAGGGGAGTTCAGTTGGTCAGAAGACCTCTCTGGCATCCTTCAACCATTACTGATTTTCTTAAAGTTCACTTGTTCATTCATTCATTAATCTATTCATTCATTCTTCAAGATTGATCAAAAAATGCTCGTTTCCTTTATCTGGATCTCTGTGAACAGGAATTACCCTGTCCTTAGCTTGGGATCAGTGGCAACAAGTGCTATCCCTAGTGACACTCACTTGCTAACACTTCTGTTGCTGGCTTCAAACAGTCGCCTTCCGATAGATGCAATTTCTGTGGAATTAGGAAGGTCTGGTCTTAAGTGCAAGAAAAGATTTTGCTGCTGTAATGCACATCCAGAATATTACATGTCTAAAATCATGAGACCCATTTTCTACACTCAAACCAGTACTTAAAGATCAATATGAATTTTGTCTTCAAAAATAGTTACTCAGAAGTTTTAACTCTCCCAAGAAATTCCTATTAGTCTGAAAATTTTTAAAATTTCAGAGTATATAAAATGTCCTTTTGAAAAATTTTTCATTTGTAAATACATTACATTATAGAGTGTTTAGGAATCAGAGAAATGAAAACATCATGTATAATCCTAATACCCCAACAAAACATGGCAAGCACCTAGCATAGAAGCTAGCACATAATAGGTTCTCATTAAATATTTATTGGATGAATAAGTAAATGTATATTTCTTTTGAAAATCCTGCGAGTGACAAATCTTTGTCCTTTAAGGGTAGATTTTATTTTTGAAAATAGTCAATAGTTCTTTTAAGTCAATTTGTTGACATAGTGAATTATCAATAAATACAACACCGTTCCTGAGCATAAAGGAAGTTTGACTATAAAATATTGGGATAAAATGAAACAAAAGACACAACAACAACAACAACAAAAACCAATAGTAATAAAAAAATAAAATATTAGGAATAACTGGGCTGGTAATTAGAGGGTTCGGATTTTAGTGTCAGCTCTGACATTAACATGCTCTGTAATCTTGGGAAAGCCTATTCATTCACCCTTCCTTCCTTCCTTCCTTCCTTCCTTCCTTCCTTCCTTCCTTCCTTCCTTCCTTCCTTCCATTATGGTAAACGAGAGATATAGTCCCTAACTTCTGAAGTTTATAGTCTATTAAGAAAGCAGACTTTGATCCTTCTCTGGGGGTGGAGTGGGGCAGTGTCAGGAACATTTACTTTAAGAACTGAAGGACCTCAGTTTTCTCGTATCTAAACCAAAAACTTGAGCTGGATGATTTTCAAGGTCCTGTTTAGTTCTGACATGGTATGACTATGGTTTTATTGTTGCTCTTGATCAGAAAACAATTTTGAAACAAATCAATTTCACCGTGCATGTAGAAATATTGTAGATTTGGCTTGCAGCCTTTTAGGGGGAGTCAGCATGCTAGGACCCCCCTGTCTTTGAATGTCCCTGCTCTGGTGCCCAAGGGAAAAACTTTAGGATGATTTCTGAAGGGCAGTGATTATACCGGATCTAGCCCTGTTGTTGTCTGCCTACCAAAAAATTATTTACATCACTGAGGGGTTGCTGAGCAATCTAACAACATGGACATCATAAGTGGTGTTTAGATGCTAGCCACAGTCAGGCAGCCTCTCTTCATAAGGCTGGAGCTAAATCCCATGATACTGCCCTGGTCTAAGTGCTTAGAGGTGGTCACCACAGCTTTGACCTTCTTGTTCAAATGGAACATATAGATTTGTAGATCTTTCAGCACCAGCTGGAGAATGTGCTCTGCTGGTCCCTTCTCCATGCCTAATGAATCCAATTTTTGACAAATTGCTTCAACGAGAGGATTATTTTGCTTTATGTAGATGCAGATTCAGTTTCACCAGAGACTCACCAATCATTGTAGCTGTATGAATCTGGGCAAGTCACCTATCTTGCTGGGACTCAATTTCCCAGTGTTTCTAATGAAAGGGTTTAATTAGATCGTCTTAGAGTATACTTACCACCATTACAATCCTTTAGTTCTAGAAATGACCCCAAACAGTCATATCCCATTTCCCATTTCAAAAGCATTTAGCAAGTAGGCTACAAGTCCAGAATGTCTCAGTCTCAGAACTGGATAGGTATTAAGATTATTATTATTATTTTTTTTTAAAAGATGACCGGTAAGGGGATCTTAACCCTTGACTTGGTGTTGTCAGCACCACGCTCAGCCAGTGAGCGAACCGGCCATCCCTATGTGGGATCCGAACCCGGGGCCTTGGTGTTATTAGCACCGCACTCTACCGAGTGAGCCACGGGCCGGCCTAAGATTATTTTTTTTGATTTAGTTTTTTTAAAAGTTATTTATAAAAGTAATAATGCAGAAAAATTGAAAAACAAAGAACAGCAATACTAAACACACATGCACACACAAACATACCCACACAACTCAGATTATGTGTGTTTACCCAATCCAGGGATGGCCCCTATACATATAGATGAATTGACTTTTATTGATAAATAATATCCATTTTGTCCATGGATAGAAATAAATAACAAATGAAAAATAAAGTCATGCCCTACAGGTTTCGTAACCTCTTTTGCTTGGCAACATATTATAAATATTTTCAGTATTTATTCTTCCGTAATATGAATTTTTCAAAAGACTAAAGGGTATTCCATTGGCTGTTTATGTACAATGGCAACACTCAGATCTAACTTTACCCTTCCTTAGGTGAAACAGCTATTGTCCACACGGTCCCACAAAACTGCATCACTATCCCATCTCCTTTTCTTTCTCCTTCTCTTGCTTCTCTTTTTCTTCTTCCTCCTTGCTCTTCTTTTTCTTCCTTTCCTTCTTCTCCTTCCTTTCTTTTTATTTTTTTTTTTACATTTACCCATTTATTATAAAGGATATTACAAAGGATACAGATGAAGAGGTGCATAGGGCGAGGTATTGGGAAGGGGAGTGGAGGTTCCATGCTCTCCCCAGGCACGCCACCCTCCAGGAATTTCCACATGTTCAGCTATCCAAAGCTCTCCAAATCCAGTCCTTTTGGGCTTTTGCAAAGGCTTTGTTACATAGGCACGATTGATTAAATCTCTGATCATTGGTGATCAACTCAGCCTCTGTCCTCTCTCCCCTCCCTGGAGATTGAGGAGTAGGGTTGAGAGATCCAACCCTCTAATCCTGACTTGGTCTTTCTGGTGACCAGCCCCCATCCTAAAGCTACCTAGGGGCTGACAGGCACTCATCACTTTGGAGAGTCTAACTATTTTAGGAGGTGAATGTCAGGAGGTGGTACGACCAAGTATATATTTCACAATATCACAGTCCACCCCTTGGTCTTTGAACACCGATCCCTTGCAGCAAAAGGATATATAACTCAAAAGACACTGGTGCATTACTAGAATCCCATTTAGTCATTAATAATTAGTTCAATCCATGATCGTATTGCATGAATATATGTCTCCCAGGTGAGGTCACTCAGGTTGCAGGCTGCCATTCAATCTTGTCAGTTTCCAAAAGCAGGAGTGGTCTCAGAAAACATATAGCTTCACTCTTTCAGGCATCTGGTATAGTCGGGCTAAGTGACAAGATCATCTCTTGCTCAGAGCCTCTTTCAAGCTGTAATGTAATATTGGATTTCCCTCATTTCATAACCCACTTATTCATTTATCTTCAGCTACTATTCTCCCTTCTCACCATTAATACTCAAACTTTTCCACCTTTGGAAGAGGCATTAGGTTTGGCCACTGTGCTGGTCCAGATTGCAGGCAGCACTACTAGTCTAACAAGTGCCTCCCCCTCAGTCCACTCCTGTTCATATAGGATAAGATTACATAGGCACAGAACCAGTGGGCTGTATTTACCACCAGGCAGTATAGCTGCATTCACTGTTAACCCCAATTTTGCTAGATGGGGTGAAGGCACAACCCACATTCATCAGACCCTTAGGAACTGTGACATAAGGTTTATAAACATAGTTACAGTTTCTTGGTTAGGAATCATCCCTGCTTCTAGCCCTTGTACAGTAGTTGTAAGACTTGGTCCTAGAACCATTGCATCAGGTAGGAAAAAAAATTTAGTGATATGGGGAAGAAGGAAAAAAATTATAGTCATTACAACAGGGTACTCCCCTTCTTGCCAAGAATTTCATAGTCATCCCAGCACACTTCCTTACCTCCTCTTCCCCAGATCCACCTGGAAAACAGGAATATCTAGTGGAGACCTTCCTTTAATCCCACCCACGCTGAGTGTGAGCACACACTTGTGAAGGTGTGTAAGCCAGTCCTTTATGCTTTTATTTCCCCCTATTTTAGACAACAAATGTTTTAATTGTCTGTTCCACTTCTCTATCAAACTATTACTTTAAGGAGGATGTCTCTCTTGCCATTGCTGGACATTATGGGCTGTGTGGTGTGTTCCTTCATCTGAAGAAATGATGGCTGGCCATCCAAACCCATGCAATATCTTCTGTTCTGGTTTTTCTATAGCACTCTGCTCCCTCCTCTTCTATTTTTTCTCTTCTCCTTTTCCTCATTTCTTTCTCCTCTTTTGATGTTATAATTTGACTGTTCATTTACAGAGATGTCAGGCCAGTAAACAGATTGTTCATGTGCATGTGCAGGTGTGTATGTGTATGCATTTTGATAGTGGCACTGCTGGCCTTGAGTCTGCTGAGGCACTAAAGGCACATTTTGGAGACAACCTCTGAAATTCAGTCCTTAGGGAGTCATGACCTCACTGGAGGAAGTCAAGGTGGTAGATGTGGGTGTAGTATAAGAAAGGCTTTTTTTCTTTCTTTGAGCTAGAGATACACAGGGTCAGACTGAGTCATCTTGGGTAGTGAGTTCCCTATTACTGGTTGCATTTAAGCAGAGGCTGGTTGACTACTACTCATAGGCATTGTAGTTCTCCCAGCCAAAAAGCCATGTCTAATCCCAAAATTTTGGTCCTGCACCAGATTTGTACTGAAACTTCCTCCAAACATTTTGGTTTGCCTATATCTCTAGTTTAGATATGACAATCTCTAAACTCCTTTCAAGTATTAGATTCTTTGACCTCCATGATTCTTCTGACATAGGCTTTTTTCTAAGGTGCTAATATTTAACTTCCTGAAATTGATGCTGCTAAAAAACTTGCATGGCAAAGGAGGTTTAACTAATTGGAAATAAAGAGGTTTCACTTTACCCAGGAATTTCAATAGTTCAGGCTTTCCCTACCCCTCATTTCTATGGCTACATGATGGGGTGTCTTAATGATAAAGGTATTAAATACATGTAAAGGCACGTAGGGAAGGTAATACACACATGTTCTACATGGACAGATGTTAGTTTTTACCTGCATGCTTGAACAAGCTGCTAGGTCCTGCATGGAATGTCACGCTAAAGATCCTTTAAATGCCTTGACTGAGCAATTTGGCTGTACCCTATTTTCCCATTTCAAAACGTTTCAGATTCCCTTTGCTCCATGAAATGCATGAAAGCTGCTTCTGACCACAGAGACTAATGTGTTGTCCCTTTTATCTCCAAAATGGGCTCCCAATTGGTTCCACAGAAAGTGATTTCCCCAAACTTGGCTGCCAGCTGTAATTGGCTTATATGTGACCCATCCATTTCTACATGCTTGTTAGAGTTGGGTGCTGGGGTCTCTTCAGTCCCGGGCAGCCAGCTGGACAGGCGCAGTGTGTACTGGCTGGTGTGGTGGTAGACCCCTTGGAGTTGGGTGGCCCACTCTGTGTACTCCATGCCTTGTTGGATGGAGCAGACCCAGGGTGGAGACTGCCCTTGAAACCAGGCAGACATTGGGAAACACTGGAGGAAAAAAGACCCCATTATCCCCCCTTCTAACCTTCCTCTTTTCCTTGTTTTCTTCTTCTAGCCTCAGTTCAGAAGATAGAAGAGTAATAAATTGCACAAATTGCTTGTGCTTGAACCTGGATTTGCCATCTGATGGCTGTGGAACCTTAGGCAAGCTTCTCAGAATATCACTGCCTCAGTCTCCTCACCTGTAAAATGGAAATAATAAAAGCACCTACCTCATAGTGTTGCTGTGTAAACCAGTTAATGTAAATGAATTGGTTAGTGTGAATAAGGCACTTAGCACAGTAAGTAAGTCAGGAAGGCTGTGTACATGTTTGCTAATATTTGATTCTGGGAATGAAATACCTGCTGCGAACCAAGCACAGGTTCTCTGCTGGCTGTGGGGTTCATGTGGCCATAACCCTGGAGAAGCTCACAGTCTGTAGAATCTTGGGAGAACATGACCAACTTTTCCTTTTCATTTTCCTTGTTTTCCCCCCTCCTTGCATTTCTTTCTCTCCTCCTTTCTTCTTTTCTGTATTAGTTTCTTATTGCTGCTGTAACAAATGAGCACAAACTTTCTGGCTTAAAGCTACACAAATTTATTGTCTTCAGAACTGTAGATCAGAAGTCTCACTGGATTGAGAAATCAAGGTGTGGGCAGGGATGTATTGCTTTCTGGAGGTTCTGGGGGAGAATGTTTCCTTGACTTTTCAGTTTCTAGGGGCTGATCCTGTTCCTTGCTTTGTGACCCCTTCACATCACTTTGACTTCTGCTTCCATTGTTACATTTTTTCTAACTCTCCTGCCTCCCTCTTTCCCATATGAGGACCTTGTGATTACTTTGGGCACACCAGGTAATGCAGGATAATCTCTACATCTCAAAGTCCTTGATTTTATCATATCTGCAAAGTCTCTTTTGCCATATAAGGTAACATATTCACAGGTGGCAGAATTAAGACATGGTCACTGGGGGGGGGGCATTATTCTGTCTACCACACTTTTTCCTCTCTTCCTTCCTTCCTTTTAAAAATGCTTGTCCTGGGGCTGGCTGGTTAGCTCAGTTGGTTAGAGAATGGTGTTGTAACACCAAGGTCAAGTGTTCAGATCTCTGTACCAGCCAGCCACCAAAAAAAAGTTTGTTGTGTTCATAAACTTTCTTGAGCCAGTTTGGGACATTAGGGGAGCTTGGTTCCAGGTCTAACACTCCCATCAACTTGCAGTATATGTGACCTTGGCTAAGACTAGCCCACTTCTGTCACACAAGGGGTCGGACTCAACATGCAGTGCCTAACTTCAGATGTGCCAAAACACCACTTCCTTGATTCAATTGATCTAATTAAATTGATCTGATTCTAAAGCTTCCCAACCTTCCCCCACCCCCGGCTTGCTGGTGGGAAATTCACTGTGTTGGAGCTTTCCTTGTTCCTGGTTGTTCAAATCTTGTGGCATCCCAGAATGCAGACACATTAGGCAGGCTGCTCTAGTTTTCACACAATTGGTCTCTGATGCCACCTCTGAGATGTCCATTGTCCCAGCCTGTGTGGTCCCTTTAGGTGCCATGTGTGCAGCCAGGAAAATTTGGTGGCCTCGAAGGCACCCATGGCTAGTGCCCAGACACCCTGGGTGCACCTCATATACCTTCCTTTTTGAGGCTTAACAACTTCAGGAAACAGGGTGTGAGGACCCGGACCCACTGATCTCCATCCTGTACCCGGTCTGGGGGACCCTATCCTAGGTACTTTTCTCCTTTACACTTGGTGTAACCTTGTCAAAGGGCTTTTTACAAAGTTCAGAAAGAGAAGTGTCCTGCAGGCAACTTCAGCTTTGGGCTTTCCAACATCAGCTCCTCCTGAAGCAAAAGGGCCTGCCTTTCTGCTTGAAATGGTTAAAAAGAAAAAGTATGAATTGAACAAATACAAGTGAATGGATCAGTAAATTACTCTGCCCCAAATGTTTTTCAAATGGTCTTCCGCAGACTCTTCAGTTCCTCCGAGCAGAGATCAAATGGTTAGAGTTCTAGATCTGCCTCCCTCACTTCAACCAGGAAAGCCACTCAGTTGACAGTTTTATGCATTTAAGATTCTCCTAAGGTTTTATTTAAAAGAAGGATTCTATGGTTAAATCCATTGGACTAGATGATCACTAGAGCCTCAGTCAGTTCTAAGGTGCATAATTTTTATATTTCAGCAAATTCAGCAGCCTTAGGAAGAAATCATTTATTCTCTATGATCTGGCTTTCTATTTAGTCAGAGTCCCCTGTTAATAAAAATGTCGGTAACAATATATCTACAGCACAATATCCTTTGTTCATAGCAATGCAGTATATGAACTTGGGAAGCGTAAAATTTTGTCCGTATCTCTTATTTATCTATTTTTTTAGGGAGTGTTCTTAGACCGAGAATTATTTCATCAAAAGAGATGAACATTTAAACATGATAGAACACACACACACACACACACACACATGCACATACATACATACATACACATACATATAAAATGCATGGTCATGGGAGAAAATTTGGAAACTGCAGAGCAATATAAGAAGAAAGTAGATATCACTAATCATTTCAAATTGATCACTGTCTACATTTTGGGATATTTTCTCTCAATATTTAAAAAATTATGTGTACAATGTGTGCGCAAATTATTTATGTGTATGAAATAGGGAACATGACGTGTTTATAGTTTTATGTGCTGATTTTTTCATGTAATATTAATTCTCATGAGCATTTTCCTCATGTCTTTAATTTTTTAAAAAACATGATTTTAATGCTGCATAAGACTGTATAAGATACTTGATTTTAGCCAAAAGTCTGAGAAGCGACGGAACACTCTATAATATAGATGTGCCATAATTACTTTACCAATTTCCCTATTACTAAACATTTTCAATGCGTCTAATTTTCATGATTATCAATGAGTGAGGAGCATGTTTATAGACAAATCTTTCCTTACATTTCTAGACGTTTCTTGAAATAGATTCAAAGGTATGAATTTACTAAATCAAAGGATATAAAATTTTTTGCCAAAGACTCTTGATATATATTTCTAAAGTACTTTCCAAAAAGTATATATGACTTTACACTTCTATTAGTTCTGCTGGAGTCTTGGTCTCACCAAATCTTTATTAGTGGCATTATTAAAAACTTGTTAATTACTATATGAAATGTCAGTGTTTTAATGTCATATGTAATTTATCAGACTCTCTTTAAAAATACTTTAAAAAATGACGATCTATGTACCTTTTAAATTAACGAAATATCCCAGCATCTCCAATAGAGAATTTTTTCCTGAAAAATAAGAACAGGGCTAAAATAAGCCAGAGTGTTACACAGAAAAATGGAATAAGAGCAAAAAAAGTAGTCTTCTAGTTCTGATGTGACCCATTGCTATGGTTTGAATGTGTCCCCCCAAATTCATGTGTTGAAACTTAATCACCAATGTGATAGTATTAAGAGGTGGGGCCTTTAGGAGGTGATTAAGTCATATGGACAGGGTCCTTATGAATGGGATTAGGGTTCTTAAAAAGGGCTTGAAGCAGTGAGTTTGTTCTCTTCTGCTCTTCTGCTGTGTGAGGACACAGCATTCCTCCCCTCTGGAGGACCCAGCAACAAGGTGTTATCTTGGAAGCAGAGAGACCAGATTCTCACCAGACACTGAATCTGCCAGTGCTTTAATCTTAGACTTCTCAGCCTCCAGAATTGTGAGAAAATAAGTTTATGTTCTTTATAAATTATTCAGTCTGTGATATTTTGTTATAGCAGCACAAATGGACTGATACACCCACCTTCCAGCTGCCTCTGTTCTCTAACTTTAATATACAATGGTTTTGGGGCAGTGTTTGTAGACTTTGACCAGAGAAGTAAAAATACCTGGGGACTGATTGTTAGGACCTGTCTTGAAGGCACCTCTACTTAGAATCCAGCCCTTTGATTTTTTGTTTGTTATCTCAAGGATTTAGATTATAAGTTCAATGGGAAAGGGCTCAGGAAGCTGATCCATGAACCTGGCTAGGGCTCGTCCCCAAATCCCATGGCAGGACAGTAATAGATGTCATGTCTGCCCAGTAGGAAAAGACCCCCAAGTTCCTTTTCAAATTTAGGGACATTTTTTCTCTGCCATTACAACTTGGTGACTTTAGATTTTGGGAATGGAGTTGATCCTGGGGCTTCTGTTCTGCTCTCTACCTGGTTTGCTCTATGCTAATATCAATAGACTGTCTTACTTCCAAGGATGTTACAATGTTTATAATTTCTTTTCAAATATTTTGAAATTAGTGGGAGACTAGGCATGTGCCTAGTCAATTTACCTAGTGGTCAGGTAACACACTAGCAGGCATTTGCAGTCTGTGGTATACAGCTGCCGTTCTATCACATGGAGCCAGATTCCAGACAGAGGTGGCTACTGTAAGTATTTCTTCCATCCTTTCCAGATCATCAGCAAAGGATTTGCTAATTAGGACATTGGTATCAAAATGGATTTTTATTGGCAAATCTAGTGACTGTTAATTAGTTTAATGAATGTTCAAAATGAGCTTTAGGTATGCAGATATGCAAAAATATGTAGGTTAGAGGCAATCCCCTCTCTTGTATGAAACTAGCCTGTACCTTTAGGGATGGCACCTGAACTAGAGCTAGAACCTTAATCAGTCCTGTGTCCAGCCATTTGTTCAAAGGGACTTCCGTTCACATGATTGTATCCCAGTGATGGCAGAATCCTTCTCTAATCTGTTTTGAATAAACTTTGATTACAGGGAAAGATCAGAAAGCTGGGGCTTCATCAAGCCCTAGAACTGGTGGGCTGAGCTGCTTAGTGCCTGCTTTGCTAATGACTGTTTATTTAATCAATTTTGGTGGGTGTGACTGTTGGCAACCCAGGTCTATGGGACAGAACTTCAGCCTTTTTCTTCTGCTAAATCAGAGATCACAGAGTCAGTGGATGGTTAGGTGTGTTAGGCAATGTCTGTCCAGCTGTCCTCCCAAGTATGAGGATGAAGCAGCTCGTCGAAGATCTGCATCTGATTTGATTCAGGGAAACTCATTTGAGTTCCAAGAGCAGCTCTGGCTTTTAAAACATTAGGAGGGAGAAGAGAAGAGAAAAGAAAACAAAAAGAAGAGAGAGAGAGAAAGAAGGTTGATAACTGCTTTTTGAGGTTTCTGTGTGTGATTTTCATTTTGAAGGATGCCTTCAATGTTAGACATCCATAATGGATGTAATATGGCAAGACAAACAAAGAGAGCCTGTTCTGGAACACAGAGGCACTTGGTCCCAAGTGTAGCTATGTCAAGTTACTGAAAGGCCAGCCTGGCTGTGACACTGAAACCCTTATTTGCATTTCTAACTGTGACCCGAGCGCTGGTCTGATGTATGAACAGAGAAGGTAACGTCCTGAATGGTGTACCAACGACCTTTTTCTGTCACCTCCTGAGATCTTAGGAAAGGTTTTCTATCTTGGTTGGTATGAAAGGCCAGACTAGTGTAATATACTTTAAAAAATTCCATAGTATTTCTCCTGTTATACATGTAAATTCAGTGTCTGACATGGAGTGGGTACCAATAAATGTTCGTTAAATGAATGAGTAAAGTTTGTTTAGGGCTTAAATTAATAAATCAAATCTATATTTTTGTCTGAATTTAAAATCTTTGTTTTCTTAAAGTCTAGGAAACATATCTGAGAATGTCCTACATTTTTTTTTTAAAGGAAGACCATTAAAAATTTCCCCTCTAAGTAATAGACTTTACTTTTATAGCAGTTTTAGGCTTACAGAAAAAAACAACAGAGAATACAGGTAATTTCCATACCCTCTCCCCCAACATGCACAGTTTCTCTTGTTAACATGTTATATTCCTGTGGTACATTTGTTATAATTATGAACCAATATTGATATATTATTATTAACTCAATTTTACATTAGGGTTCCTTCTGTGTTATACAGTTCTATGGTTTTTGCCAAATGCATAATGTCACGTGTTTGCCATTAGAGTATCACACAGAATAGTTTAGCTGCCCTAAAAGTCCTCTGAGCTCCACCTATTCATTCCTCTCACTCTCCCTCCCTCCCCTGAAACCCTGACAACCACTGATTTTTTTTCCCATTACCTCATCGTTTCTTTGTGTTGGGAACACTCAAAACCCTCTCTTCCAGCTAGCTGAACCCATACAATGAATTGTTGTTAATTACTGTCACCACACAGTGCTATAGAACACTAGATATTATTCCTCCTATCGAACTGTACTTTTGTATTTGTTAACCAACCTATATTTAAAATCTTTGAAGAATTGAAAATCTTTGTTTCCTTAAAGTCTAGGAAACATACCTGATAAGGTCTTGCATTTCCATTATACTACTACTATTAATTAATAATAATGGTAATAGACAACATGAATTGAGTGCTTACTATGTCTTAGTTGTTCAACTTTCTATATATTATATAATTGAATCATCACAACAACTTGATTCTATTATTATCTTCAATTTTAAAGGAGATAATCAAGGCTTTGAGAGATCAGTTAATTTCTGCCCAAATTACACGGCTAGAAAGTAATTGTTTTATTTGAACCCAGGCAGTCTGTCTCCAGACTCCATATTCTTAAACCTCAAGCTGTATTGCCTCTCTTTTTTTGGTATTATAAACACCCCTATTGTATAACGTCTTCTTAAAAAAATAATTTCTTTTGGAGTATCTCTTCTTTTGCGAGACTGCCATTCAGAGTACCTTGCTATTTATGGGGTATATCATTAGTGTTCATAATGAAAAAGTTAGTCTGTGTCTTAACCTTAGCATCCCTGCGGATTAAATAGGTAGATGTCTGATTGTGATAACAAGAATAATAACTACCACTTACTGAGTGAATACTATATGCCAGGCACTTAGTACACGTTATTGCTAACACTTGCAAACAATTCTGAGAAATAATTAGTTCATCATCCCCATTTATAGATGAGGAAACTGAGGCTCTGAGATGTTACATAAAGTGCTTTGGATCACATAGTTTACCACTAGCAAAATTGGAATTTGAACACAGATCTGTGAGATGCCCAGATTTCTCCTGCTGTAAATGGTGCTCAGGTCCATTCTTGGTTATAATACAGCATTGACATGGCTATCACATAGGTTTCCTCTGCAAGATGCCTCTTTTTTTAGGCTTTCTATGGAATACCTGGTTGACTCTGACAGAGTATCCTGTCTGGTTAGAAGCAGGTTAAATATTTGCCATGAAACTGCCTGGGCTTTTTCTTTGAACTTGATTGGCTGTATTTGTACTGACACAATGAATCCCATTGTTAGGGAAACGATGGCCTTTCTTAGTCTCCAGGTAGAGCTGGGCAGATCGCAGCTATGTTCATCCTGACTTGGATAAGTACTCTCACCAGTAATAAAAAAATAATTTTAGCACTTGAGCTAATTGGGATAAAAAAAATGTGACACCCAAGCCAGAAATAAGCTTAATGAAGCCCATTAAATAATTTAATGATTACATAATTACGTTCATTTAAAATGCATGAATTGATTACTCTCAAATTAATTTTACCATCTCTGTACCTTTTTGAGCACATTTATTTTGAACAAAATGAAGGATTAGTTTCATTTCTGATGGGCACTCTGCCATTAATAATCATGTCTCATTATAATGAGGAAATGTTGTGTTTTGAATAAGTTCATGTGACCATATATTTTCTGATAACAGACAAGCTTGTTCAGTGGAGAAGTTTAAGCTATTGAAAGAGTCTTACTAATTTGAATCATAAAATGAATAAGTGGAGGATTGATGTGCTCAGTGAACAGAAATCTAGACGGTAAAATCTGGTGCAATCCAGCTATTAGGAGCTGAATCAGGGTGTTCTGGAAGCTCCAAACCAGTTGCCAAATCAGGTATACAGGATAGAAAGGGCTAAAACTTAAAGTGAACACATGTTAACTGCTTTTCTAACATCTTTTTCTTCCCCTTTTCCAACAGCCCCTAATTTCTGTTTGGTAATCCCCATAATTTTGAGGTCGAAGACTCCTTCCTAGACTCCACGTGTATAGCATATGACCCACTAAGCCAACCATTGCATTTAACCCTTCTGGCCATAGTGATTGTTACGGAGGTGAACATGTGACCTAAGGCTGTCCAGTCAGAATGAATCTCAAGACCCTTTTAGGGCATTCTGGGACAAAACTCTCCTTTTTAATTTTGGCTATGAGTGAAGAAGCAGGTTGGCAGTCATTTGGGGCTCACATTGGAGGCCAATCTTGGGATGAAATTAAACTGAAGAAGGCTGAACCAAGAGACAGAAGGAAACCAGATGTTGGTGACACTGTTGAGTCCCAAGATAAATCCTCTCCTGAATCTACATCCGGACCTTTTCATTACAGGAGGCAACAAATCCCTTCTATTATTGAAACCATTGCTGCAGAAAGCATCCTGCAAGAAGCTGAATTTAATAGGTTATAGGACTTTTCTTTACAGCTGTATACTTTCTGTATGGCTATAGAATCATAGAATTTCAGGCCTGTGAGAAGCGTTAAGGGTCACCAGTTCCAACAGGGGTGCCACATAATGATTTGAGAAGCTGATTTGTGGTCTTATATGGGTGTTTTGCATTTGTAGACCAGTTTATATCTTCCAGCATGTTTTCAGAATGGTTTGGATACTCACAACAAAGGCTCTCTTTAAGGGAGCTGGGCAGGGACCACCACGCCATGAGATAGTCAGGATTGGGTAGTGAGAGAGATGCTTTTTGTAGTCAAAAAGATCAGATGATGTCAAATCCTTGCTCTTCTGCTGTGTAATCTAGACTGCTCCTATACCTGTAAAATGAACATAACAGCTACTTTGTAACTTTTTTTTTTAAGTGTGTGTGTGAAAATTGAAGTGGAGAATGTCTATGAAAGGGCCTGCTGTACGGCACACAAACAGTGCATAATCCTCGTCAATTTTGTTTCTTTTCTTCTGAATCCAGGAAGGATTCTTTTTTTTTTTTGTCTTTTTTCCATGTCCGGCAACGGATCACAACCCTCAGTGTTGCCCCCGTACCGGACCGGGGACCGGCGACGGGATCGCAAGCCTCGGCGTTGCTCCCGCGCCTCGCTCAGCCAGTGAGCGGGAGCCGGTCTGTACGTGGGATCCGAACCCTCGGACGGGAGCGCTGCCGCGCTTCCCAAGCAGCGCACTATCCAGTGCGCCACCGGGCCGGCCCAGGAAGGATTCTTTTGAATCCCTGTTCTCTTCCAATCTTTGCCTTCGGTTCCACCATTAGAGACTCAGGGGTTTGATTCTTGTAAAAATATGCATATCTCTGGAGCATCTATTGGTCATTTAAGCCTTGGTGAAAATTTGAAGTTGTTAGCAATAGTTTACTTCTTAGGATCAATGAAAGATGGAAATTAGCAGATTGTGATTAGCAGTGGAGGTCAGAGGGCACGCTCCTGAGTACCACAGAAAAGGCTCCAAAGAAAGACAAAGAATCCATTTTTCCAGAAAAATGTTTTGGGCATTTTTAAGTGTGTCTGAAAAACATGAAAAACATTGATGTCTTCATGGAGCCACACACCACAAATGAGAAGTTTTGCCTAAAAGTTTAGTCGCACCGTTTGAGTATTACAAGGCACTCTCTGATGTCCTCTCTGGAGGGCCCAACAGTGATACGCCCGTTCTTTTGACAGTCTCTGAGAAATAAGGAATTGCCAGACATGAAAAATACACATTATTTTATTTTATTTTTTTAAAGATGACCGGTAAGGGGATCTTAACCCTGGACTTGGTGTTGTCAGCACCTCACTCACCCAGTGAGCTAACTGGCCATCCCTATATAGGTATCCGAACCCTTAGCTTTGGCGTTATCAGCACCGCACTCTCCCAAGTGAGCCATCGGCCAACCCTAATATATGTGTTATTTTTTAAAGGCTGACTTTGTCAGAGGCACTGGGAAAATTTTTTTAAAGACATTTGTTTATTTTTTTAAAGCCAAAAATGAAATATATTCACTTACATACCTGAACACTCCATGGAGTTACTGACTTCAGTCATAGCTCAATGAGGAATTGTCTCTCCATTTCTGGTTTTCTTGATTTGGCTTCATTTTCAAACAGATGCCCCCAAGTGGTAGCAAAGATAACTATCAGCAGTCCCAGGGTTATCAGCTTAGCTAACTGTTTTACATGTACATCTTCCATTCTCAGTGCAAGTTTTCCAGGTATATATTATCCCCATTCTATAGATAAAGAAACTGAGGCTTAGGGAAGTTTAGTGAAGGTCACCCAGCAAGTAAGGTCACCCTATTATGGGTCAAATTGTGTCTCCCTCCCACCCCGCAAACTTATGTGTTGAAGTCCTGATGCTCAGTATCTCAGAAATGTGACCTTATTTGGACATGGGGTCTATGTAGATGCAGTCAAGTTAAAGTGAAGTCATTAGGGTGGGCTCTAATCTAAAATGACTGGTGTTTTTATAAAAAAGGGAATTTTGGAGACAGACATGCATAGAGGGAAGATGTTATGAAGAGAGATAGGGAGAAGAAGGCTGTCTCTGAGCTAAGGAGAAAGGCCTAGAATAGAATCTTCCCTCACAACCCTCATTAGGAACCAACCCTGCCAACACCTTGATTTTGCACTTGTAAACTCCAGAACGGTGAGACAATACAATTCTGATGTCTAAGTCACCCCATTCGTGTCACAGTACTTTGTTACAGCAGCCCTAGCAAACTAGTATGGAGTCCAGATTTGAATTCAGATCTGACACCAAAGCTGTTGTTCTTTCTCCTACGCCACATTACTCTACCATGTGGTAATGTGCACGGTAACTGTGAGTTTTATAAGATGTGTTCGTTTTCTGAACTGAAGAATAAAATATTTTCCTGGATGGGATTCTGCAAATTCTTTCTGCTGTCACAGGCCTCTAGAGGAAGGCGAACATTTTCTATAAGCAGCTGTGCTTGAACAACTCCAAACATCCAGTGTGAAAGCAGCAAACACATAATCTTCATACTGGGTAATTGCTGATTATAATTGAGAGAACATCTTAATTTGTTAAAGTTCCACGTGTATATGCATAGTGACAGCCCTTGGTGGCCCTGCTAAGGGGGAGACTTTGCTTCTGCTTTCATGGGTAACCCGAAGAAGCAGTTTGAGTAGCACCAATTCATCTCCTCCATGTTCTGGCCACATAGTATAAGATTGTTACAGGATATTTATTCTCATTTCCTTAACAAACATATATGAAGCATCTCCTAGGTACGAGTCCCTGTCCTTGATGCCATAGAACAGCACTATCTGTTAGAAATACAGAGCATGCCACAAATGTAAGCCACATAGGAGATTAAAAAATTTCTAGCAGGCACATCAAAAAAGTAAAAAGAAACAGGTGAAATTAATTGTAATATATCTTATTTAACAGAATCTATCAAAATTGAAAACAATAAAAAATTGTTTATATGATTGAGTGAGAAAAGACAGACACTGATGTGTTTTTCCTATACTCTTAATAATGATCATCAACATGGAAGACAGACTTCTGTGACCAAATGTGTGGAGTTTTTTCTCCCCACACCAAGTAATTCTGCAGTGGACACCAGCTGGCTGTCCTCTAATTCTGATGCCAATCGCAAGCCCCAGGTTGTTTTACCTGTGTTTCTGACCAACTGGCTATAAATTGGGGTTCACACACTCCCTCCTAGGGTTTGATTGATTTGCTGACCAGCTCACAGAATTCAGGGGAACACGTAATGTTTGCCCATTTATTATAAAGGATATTGCAAAGGATATAGATGAAGAGATGCACAGGGCAAGGTATGGGGGAAGTGGCATGGAGCTTCTGTGCCCTCTCCCAGTGCACCACCCTCCAGGACCTTCCACATACTCAGCTACCCTGAAGCTCCTGAAACCCAGTTCTTTTGGATTTTTATGGAAGCCTCATTACACAGGCATGACTGATTAAACCACTGGCCACTGGTGATCAACTCAACCTTCAGTCCCTCTTACCTCCCTGGAGGTTGGGAAAGTCCCAACCCTCTCATCTTGCCTTGGTCTTTTCAGTGACCAGCTCCTATTCTAAAGCTACCTAGGGGCTGCCAGCCACCAGCCAACTCATTAGCATACACAAAGGCACTATTTGGAGATTCTAAGTATTTTAGGTGTTGTATGCCAGGAAAGGGACAGGAATGGGATGAAGACCAACTACATGTTGTATTTCAAAATATCACAGTGAAACTTTTTACCCTTTCTTCTTACAAAGTCTTCAACACCTGGTGTGTATTTCAGCCCAATAACACAACTCCATTTGGGCCAGCCACATTTCAGATGCTGAATAGCCACATAAGGCTGGTGGCTCCCTTATTGGAATGTGTGGGTCCAGAGGATAAAGTTGTGACAATGATGGCAGTAATAATGAGTCATAATGACTTCCATTTATTTTTGTACCATACACCATGAATGTTCTTTTTACACACATTGTCTTTTTTTAAAATGTAAGTTTTGAATATATTCATACAATTTAACATAAAACCATATAAAAAACTATATAGCAAAATGTCTTGAACATAGTCACCATCTTCCCAGTTCCCCCCTCGAACAAAAAAACAAACAAAACAAGAAACTATTTTATTGCATGTTCTTACATTTTTTGTAAGCAAATAGGAATATGTATTCTTATTTTCCCCTTTTTATTTTAACCCAAAGGTAGAAAATTATATCCGTGTTCTGTTTCATGTGTTTTTCACTGAACAATTAAATTGGAGATTTTTTTCATACTACCACTTAACTTCCCGATCCTTTTTCACAGCTGCACTGTATGGAGGTACCATAATTTAATTAGTCTCCTGTAGATGAACATTTGGGTTGTTTCCAGGGTTTGTAATTAAAAGCAAGATATTGCAATGAATATCTTGTGCATATGCCATTTCTCATTTGTGCAAGATTGTTATAGGATAAATTCCCAGGACTGAGATTGTTGGGCCATAAGGTAAAAGTGTGTAAAATTTGAGACAATATTGCAAAATTGCCCTCTGTCGGGGTTGTACTAATCCATGTTTTTTTTCCTAATATACCAGAGTATTCAGTTTATTAGGAAAGTACACTTCAAAATGTTAAAAGTTACAAAGCCTAAGAAAAGCAAGCAACAAGTCAATAAAACCACAACTCTGAATTCTAACATTTTCACATGGTATCATTCACCATGAAATGCAATAAGACTACTAATGTTTAAGTGGAATGAATTCTGATCTGTAAATTACACTCTTGTGACCAAACAAATGATCACATACTGTGTAAGACTACAAAACATGAGTAACAACAGAAAACGGTTCTCCAGGACTGCTTTTTCAAAGCTTGAAAATTAATTGACCCATCATTTCAGGAAAAATAACAAAAAAAGATGAGTACAAATTAGGAGGCTCTACATGTAGAAAAAAATCCTAATTCAAATATTTTAAACAAACTATTTTAGATGTTTTTTTGATATTGGAAATGTGGCCAACTATCATAAAGTATTTCTCTTTATCACAAAAATTCCACATATTAAGGATTTCCACAACCCAGGGGGGCAAAAAATCTAGGAACCTTTTTTTTTGCCTGAGCAATTATCTTCTAAAAAGGCTCTCCAAAATCTTGAGAAGTATCACACTCTGCAATGAAATGCGTAAGATGTTCAACACACCACTCACTTATTTCATGTAAATTCTACTTTAATGCAAACTGTATAGACTTTTCTAATGAAGGATCTTTTTCAATCAGCATTTTCACCACCATCCTGAAAGTTTCACAGTCTTGTCAGTAAACCTGTTCAATCTCTTTGGTTTTGATGCTATCGCTTTTGAGCGACTGGTTAGCTGACTGTCTTCAAATAATTCTATGCCATATGTTGCATTTGACTCAGGTTCTTCTGGCTGGTCAATGAACAATGGTGCCGTGGATCCCGCCTCATACTCAGAAATTTCAGGCAAGTTACTTTCATCTGACTTGTCTAGCTTTTCAGCAGCCCACTTGCTTGCAGCCTGAGCAAGTTCCTTTTCAGTGAGCCGACTGGGTTTGTCTAACACCTTCGATGAAGGAACTGATGAAGAACTTGAGAGTGAAGCATCTCTTGATGTTTTCAAAGACGGGACAGGTCTCTCTTTACTTCTATGTTGAGATTGATGGAAGGAGTATGTTTTGCTTCTTTCTGGAGAGTAGCTTCTACTACTGACACTGGAGCCAGATCTGCTGTGTGGTGAATCTTTTCAGCCTACAGGTGAGTCTTGGGAGGAATGAGTATCCCTTGTATGAGGAGACTGGTATCTCACATAATGGGAAGAGTAGAAACCTTTTCTTCTAAAGCCATCCCTTATGTCCCTGTATTCAGGCTGCCAGCTTCCAGAATGATCATCTCTTGTCCATCTATAGCCAGATTCATCTCCTCTGTGAGGTGGACCACTTCTTTGATCATAAGAAAAACTGCAGCCCTTGTCATATTCTGGGTAATCAACATGACTGTAATATCTGCTGTAGCTTTCTTCACCAGGTCTGTCTAGCAGTGGTGGTTTCTTTGGCACAATATTAACTACTCTATGGTAGCCATCACTGGGATGACTTTGAGGAGGTATTTGTTCTCTTGGAAGTCTTTCATAGCCATGTTGTCCCTCAGACCACATTTCATCTCTTCTGTAAGCCATGACTCTGGGCCACCAGGAGACCCTGTAAATGTCCTAATTCATGCTTCTAACATCAATGTGCAGGATTTACATATTGTCTTATTTGATCCTTAAAAAAACTGTGTGAGGTACATATTAGTGTACCCATTTTTCAGGTAAAGAAACTGAGGACTCAGATGTATTACATGACATACACACTAATGTGTATGTGTGTGCACAAAGCACAAGACTCAACCCCCCAGTTCTATCACACACATATACATACACACACACGTGTATCATAAACTTGCAAAAAATTGGGAAGTACAATTTAAAGAACTTTTTTTTCTGAATCATTTGAGAGTAAGCTGACGATCTGATCCAACCCCCACATAGGTTGTCCCTGAGCAGCTTGGGATGAGCTTTCATTGATTGACAGCAATAACAAAAATAAGCAGAATATAATGAGTTTTTCATCAGGTTAAATTCATTCAATAGACAGGGTGGTACTTTATGGTCTCCCAACTTCTGTAGTGTTCATATGTCCTTTCTTTTATGGAATTATGGGTGTGTTAGACCTAGTTAATTTTTACACCTTTTATTATGAAAATTACCAACATTTACAAAAGTAGAAGAGTGCAATGAATGCCCCATGCACTCAGCACCCAACTTCAACAAATATCAACAAATACCAGTCTTGTTTCATCTAACCACCTTTCCTTCCCACCATTACTCTACTGGATTAATTTAAAACAAAGTGTAGACACTATATAATTTTACTCATAAATTCTTCAGTATGTTTTTGTATAAGAGCTGTTTTTAAAAAACCATAACCATCATAGATATGGTTGGGTTAAGTGTTCATTTATATGGTTTTTTATTTTTAAAGTTAGTGATCAAATATTGCTTTCTTAAAAAAAAATCTTTTGAAAATGTTACTGGTCCGTGAAATTCCCGAATCTGGGAATTACTGCTCAACTGCAGCTGTGATTCTGTCAGCAAGCTTCATAAGTCTTCAAAATGGATCTGACCCAGGGCAGACCCAGGCTTTCTGAGACCTGAAGCTAATAAAATTTTGGGGCCCTCTTTATTTAAATAATACAAAATTAGGAATACAAAATAACATTTGAAAGCAAATATGTTTTTAGTTTGAGAAAACAACTTACCACAAATTACAAAAGTTAAAAAGCTGACAAATGCCAGAAGCATCACAAAGACCGGAAAAATGACAATGTTTTTATTAATGAACTGCTTGAACCACCTCTGTCACATATTTTCCTGAATTGTTTGTCTGCATACTCTGATTGCTTATCCATAGAACAAAGATATTTGATACCATCTTCTACAGAGAGCATAGAAAGGTAATTCAGTTTTTCCTCTAGGATGATTGAAATTTGTTTTTTTATATTGATAGTAAGTGACTTTACATACAGAGAGACTTGCTGTTTGTGGTAGTGTTTTGGGTTTGTGCCCTTGTCTGATAAACACTATTGTTTGAGATTCCATCAGCAGAGGTGCATTTATCTTTGTAGTCTCTGCAGTCTTGGGTATATTCCCGATGGGAGAGAACTTCCATTCTGATTAGGTGTTGATGAGAAGTGAAACTCCTGTTCATGAGTTTACACATCAGATGTTGGGAGAGTTTCCTAAAGACTACTTCTGGTTCTGTGTATTGAATGCTTGTTGCTTCTCCACTCTTCACAGAGTTCCACACCCAGGCTCTGGAGGACAAGTTACTATTCCAATTGGACCTCTGGCTCTGCCTCTTCAGGATGCAATGCTGAGTGCTGAGCTGCAGGAGTATTCCTGGGAGCCATTCCTACACAGTGGCAGTGATCCACATAAATATGTCTCCCTGAAATTAGGCTAGATGTTTTGCCAAGATAATTTCCTCTTAGCCAGGTCCCCCAAACACCTGCAGCCTCTCTAAAGACACAGTATGGAGGGAAAGGTGTTGGAGAAGTCAGAGTGGAAAGAGACAGCAATCTTAACTGATCATGGCTAAGATATCTTACATTTTCAGATGATAGCAAAATCTGTAACTTTGTGAGCACCTTGTCAGGGCTTCATTCACTTCATGGTAAATTCAGCTTCACCTCTGGCTGCCTTTCAGATATCATCTTCCACAGGTGAAATCTTATCCCATCTTTTGTTCATTCCAGGCACAGTGACCTGCTCCTGTTCCTCAGGTTTGCAGCATTCTCTGCCGCAGGGCCTTTACACTTGCTCTTCCTTCTGTCTGGAACACTTTCCCCAGTTATCCAGACATGGCTCACACCCTTCTTCAGCTATCTGCTCAAATGCCAGCTTCTCGCCATCTTGTACAAAATAGTACCCTAAAAACCCAGCACCCACTCTCTGTACCCTCCCTACTTTATTTTCCGCAGTACAACTTACCACCTCTGACGTAGTATATATTTAGTTATTTGCCTATTACATTTCTCCCTCTCATTAAAATGTAAACTCATGAGAGCAGGGACTTTGTTTTGTGCATTGCTGTGTCCTTAGCATCTAGAACAGTGCTGGCCCAGAGTAACTGCTCAATAAATATTTTTGAATGAATGAAATGTATTAGAAACCACTGAAGAATTTTAACCAGGAGAGACATGAGGCTTTCCTGACTATGCCAAAAAATGAATCCCTCATTTATCTTTCTCCCATAACATCTTTCCATGATTTTCCTTGAATTATAATTACGTATCAGTTTTGTTTTCTCCAACAGATTGTAGAGGATAGAGAGTATGTATAACTCATCAACATACACAATACCATATGTATTATATGAATTAATGCTGGTGAAATTGAACGGAATGTACTGTCTCATTGCACAGAAATTCTTGAAATGGCCATTTTTTGGTTTTCAAGAAACTAGATTATAAGCTGTTTCTGAGTAGAGGAAATTTCCCTGGTCGTTTATGTCCTCTCAGCACATCTTAGTAATCAATACATTGTACTTCTGAAATAGAGTTCAATCTCTATGTATTTCTGTCTATACAATTTCTGTGACTTATGTAGTATATCCCAGTTCTCCATTATAATGCATTCCCAAGCAAAATTTATGTATCCATTAGGATACGTTCAATTTCTGCTAGTCAAAATCCAATTAAAAGCACCTTAAAACAGGTAGGAGTTTATTATATCAGATGGCCAAAGGGCTGGAGGTAAGGTGGCTTCAGAATTGTTTTATTCTGTGACTTATCACCTTCTTCCAGAATACATCTTTTAGCTGTGCCATTCCATTTTATCTCTTCATGGTCACAAGATGGCTGCAGTGGCCGAATATCGTGTTCTCACACAGGGACATCTAGAGGCAGGTGAAGAAACTGTTCCTTCTCAGACATCTCTTAAGAGAAGGGAAAATCTTTCCCTGGAGACCTGCAGTATAGTTCTCTTTACTGCTCATTGCCTAGAATCACATTACATGCTCTTGCCTAAACTAGTTTGATTTTAAAAAGTGTATTGTTCTGATTGTCCTATATTAACTGAGATTCAACTTCTGGGACTGAGGAGTGGCCCTTGTCCTCAGCATAGAGCCACAGAGGCTTGGTACTCTCACAGCCAGGAAGAAGGGGGTAGGAATAGATTTGGGGCAGCACCATTAGTGTCTGCTACATCTCCTACTTGTTTGCCCCCCAACCTGTGCTGGCTCAAGGCCTTGGAAAATTGGAGGTCCACAGATCCTTCTTCCCATCCAAAAACTAGGACCATGCTATTTTTCTGAATTGATCTCCTAAATTAAAAAAAATAAACAAAATGCAACTAAATACCAAGCATGCAACTTATTTAGTTTTAAAAAGAAACAAAACCAGGACAATTAATTTGAATTACAACTGAACAGTGAACAAGTTGCTTAGTCTTTCTGTGCCTCAGTTTCCTCATCTATGAAATGAGGATAATAATAGTACCTAATTTATAGGGTTGATGTAAAGATTAAACAATTATTATGCAGTCAATTCTCATTATTGATGGATTCTTTATTTGTAAATCACCTACTTGCTAAAATTTATTTGTAACCCCAAATCAATACCCGTAACAATTTTGTGGTCATTGGCGGGCATATGCAGAATAGTGAAGAAGTTGAATTGCTCAATATGCATGGCCCCAGGTGAAGTAAAAAAAGGCTACATTCTGTCTTCTTGTTTCAGCTCTCATACTATAAATGTTTTCTTTCCACAGTCTATTTAGTATCATTGTTATTTTCTTTTTCATTTTGTGTTTTTTGTTGGTGATTTTGCTGTTGAAAATGGCCTTTGAGCATAGTGCTGAAGTGTCCTCTATTTTTCGTATGCATGATATGTGATGTGCCTTGGACAGAAAATATGTGATGTGCCTTAGGGAGAAAATACATGTATTAGATAAGCTTCATCCAGGCATGAGTTATAATGCTGTTGGCCATGAGTTCAGTGTGAATGAATCAACAATACATATTAAATAGGGTATCTTTAAACAGAAACACACATAAAGCAAGGTTCTGTATTGATCGATTGACAAGGATGTTGTGACCAGAGGCTCTCAGGAACCTAACCCTGTATTTCCTCTAGGAGCAATAGTTTGGTATTCATTGATTCATATTTATGGTGACTTCATGGAACATAACTAGTTTGCGTAATGTGAATCCACTATATTTCAAGTGTTTAGGATAGCTTCAGTCATGTTGTAAAAACTATGTGTTTGTTCATTATTATGTCACCCAATATAGTAGGAATATTCTCTAGGCTACAATCATATTAGAATCCTCGAATATTCTGCAAAGTAAATATGAACTGAGGCTATATTTCATTCCATTTCATTTCAGTCCTGGTCAGAGTAAACACAAAAACACAAAAACAACAATACACAACTGGTTTCACAATCAGACAGCTGTGAGCCAAAGGATTCAACCCCACTCAATGCTCTCAGGGGTCACAGGTGCAAAGCCACAAGGTAAGAGAGACAAGAGGCACTAAACTTCAGAAGCTGCAGGATCCCGATACCATGGCATGGCCACTTGTGAAGGAGCAGGGACTGTTTGCACTAACAGGACCCTTGGCTCAGGTCGGGTTTCTGCCCTTTAGGTCTGCATGATTCAGCCCCAGCCCAGAGCATAGGAGCGCTCTGGCCCCAGGATCTGCCGAAGGAGAGTGAGCTGGGCTGGCTCCAGTCTTGGCAGAAAGCAGCGTTTCTAGGCACTCATTAGCATCTTCTCAATTTCCTTTTTCCTGCAACGCTGGGTAGGGGGAATCACTACTGAAACTCTGTTTGAATACCACCTTTATGGGAGAGGAAAAGGGTAGAAGTTCCAAGCTGGGCTTTGGGGAAAGGAGTGGATGATTCCATTACCCACTCTCTTAGCTTTTAATATCACTGTGATACAACAGTTTCAAATCTATGTTTAGAGCAGTCTATTCAAAGCCATTTAGAATATAGGATAACAATGCCAAAATAATTTCAATGTAAGTCTTTGATCTCCTCATTATAATGCCATTACCGTTCCATTATTAGCTAAGATTACAATGACAAATCAATTTTAATTGAAGTCTTTGGAGATGCCATTTATAATGCTATTATCATGTGAATTTGCAATGGGAAACTTACTTGAGCAAGCTTGTTGAAACAGAGCTATAATGCCATTATAATGGAAAATTTTGATGGTGAAATTATTCTGAGTCCCTAGGGACTAGTGATTATCATATAAAACCACCAACCATGAAAATGATGCCCCCCAATTATAAATCATGCAATAGATAGTATCTACGGATCAAAGAATATCTTTCTCATAGAATGAGTTAGCAAAAATCACAGAATCCTAAAGCAGGTAAATGGTCTTCATTTTATAAACAAGAAACTAGATGCAAAATGAGAAGACATGACTTGCCTAAGGCTGCTTAGCCTGTGGCAGAGCCTGGACTCAACCCTAGACAGGACTTCAACACATATGCCTTGCCTAATGCTTTTAAAGAACAGGACCCCAGGAAAACAGACACATGGCAAGGTGATCATTAGGCTAGAACTACAAGAAAAATTTCAGGTCATGGGGATATTGTAAGATACTCATTTTGGACTAGAGGATCCCAGAAGAATTTTCAGTATCTGGTGATTACACGACTCCCAGGGTCAGGAAGTTGGCCACACAGAAGTTGGGACTTTATTCTGGATTCATGGTTTCCTATGAGAGAGTGTTTCTCTCCTAGAAGAGAAATTTCAACTTTTCTGGCTTTGCGTAGGTAAAGACAGAGAAGAAAAATGATCACACAGCACCAAGGAGTTGCTTAGTTAAGGACTTGGAAAAAGTAAAAAATCAGTTAGACTAGTTTGGCTGAAGAGAGTGTTTAATTCAGTAACCCTGGGAAGCCACTGCCTAAAACTAGCTCATTAGAGTGTCTTTTATCCCCAGAGCCTGTCTTGTGTTGGCTCCCCTTCTTTATCTTAATTTGTCCAAAACACAGCCAGGCTCCTCTCGCTTGGAAAAGCCATCCGTCTTCTTTTGTTTTTTTCCCTTCTGCCCTGACCCACCCTTTGGTAAAAGGGACAGAACTGTGCAGGGAGTGTATTCTTTCTCGTAATCCTTGGACCGTTCCACCATGGGCTAGACCTCCTGGCCCAGTAACTCTGAACTCGTCCATTCCTTAACAATAGCGAGGAGCTAACTTTTTTGGAAAGCTTGCTATGTGCCAGACACAGTGCTAATGACTTTATTTAGCAAATCTAGCCGTAATTATCAGAACATATGAA
Source organism: Galeopterus variegatus (assembly GCF_000696425.1). Lineage (NCBI taxonomy): Eukaryota > Metazoa > Chordata > Mammalia > Dermoptera > Cynocephalidae > Galeopterus > Galeopterus variegatus. The sequence continues at coordinate 383,328 of NW_007726456.1, read as the reverse complement.
CCTGAAGCCTGGCAGAGTAATTTATCCAAAGTCAAGTATGCAGCTGGAATATGGACCTTGGTTTGTTAGGTCCCAGAGCCTAAAACTCTTACCGACTTTGTGTTACAGAAGCAGCTTAGCTTAACATAGTGACTGAGCATACAAGCTCTGGAGCCAAGCAACTCTGTCCCCATTTTGGCTTTGCCACTTACTGGCTGTGTTACGTTGGGCAAGTTACTTAACCTCCATGTGCCTCAGTTTCCTCATCTATAGAAAGGAGGCTAATAGTAATAATCTAGTTCAGTGTGTTATTGTGAAGTTGTTATGTACAAAACACTTGGAATAGTGCCTGTTGCACAGAAGCAGTCTGTAAGTGGTACTTTTTTGCTGCTTCCCTTTCCAACTACGTGACTAGTTTGTCAGATCCTGTGAATTTTGGGGGTAAGGATGAGAGGGAAGATGCAGAAAATTGGTGATTTACACGAATGTGCTATCCCACCTTAAGTGTGGATGTATACATTTGACCTGGGTGCAACATTTAAGAGGGCAAGCTGAACCTTGTGGGAGGCTGCTAGCAGCTTCTGGCATGCAAAGGCCAATTTTGAAGGGAAAGGATTTGAGAGGATGAAATCAATGACTATCCTGAAGTGGGATGAAAATCAGTTTCATAAAGTCAAAGCCAAAATGTTAGTGTGCATTACACAGCTATGGGAAAAGCAGTGTAACTAATTATCCTTGGAGGGGTGACAGTCAGTTAAGCTTTAGACAATCTCAATAAAATTCCTTAGACCCATGTCCAGCAGGCCACGGGCTGAACAATGGCTCAGGAATGTCAGAATTCTGAGTTCTCATCCTAGCTCAGCTACTGATTTGTTCTGTGACCATAGTCCCTTAATCCTCCCATGCCTCTGTTTCCCTGCCTGCCAAATACCAGTGGTCTCCCGGGGTGATTTTGAGGGATAACCAATAAAAAGGATTAGGGATGAGAACCACCATCCAAATTGTTAATAAAAGTGGTATTTTGTACTCAATTATTTGCATCTAAACCCTTTATATTCTCTCTTTGGCATCCTCCACCCTCCATCTTTTTTTATTCTTGTATTTTTCTCCCCATCCCCCATGGAGAAGCAAAATCATGATATATATGGTACAGTATCTTGCAGCGATATTACAATCTGGATGAAGGAGAATTGGCCATGCTGTGACATTTCAAGCAGTTGTTGTTCAGAGAAGAAATTCACCTAAGGGATGCCCCCAGCCCAGCAAACAAAGAAGCAATAGAGAAAAATGCCATAGCAGCTCTGGGTCTCACAATGGGACTTGGGTATTGCTGTCCGTGTTAGGCTGGCCAGTGCCTGAGCAAAGGTAACAGGAAGATTGTGAATGCTGAGAACAATAATAAAATTGCCAATGTGCTGGAAATTAAAGTTAACTCCATGAGCATAAATAATGAACACAACATTGATTGAAATAAATGATGCACTTTGCTTTAGAAATGTTATTTGAATAACTGATATTGTACTTTGTCGGGCTACGGTTTCAAATGCATTCGATTATACATTTTAATGTTTCTCCCAAACAGTCTTTCAAATCAGTATAAATTGCTGTATGTAGCAGGCATGTCTTGATCTTTAGCTGCCATGACAACAGGATACAGAGAAATGCATTTTCATAACAATTGCTAGCAATGTTTAGTATCACTGTTACTTTATGTCAGGGAACAGCTGGCTTTGGGAAGAAAACAGCATTATTTTCTTTAACTTGAGAGCTTTTGTTGTAATAACTGAAAAAATAGGTAGAAAAATTGTTTTTTAAGGGAAAAGTAGGTAAATGGGAGTAAAGCCCAGACTGGGGGTTGGGGGATATGGAGAGAAACAGAGCAAGAGACACTTGCCTGGAAAGGAAAGCTATATCAGTGAGTGCTGGTGTAAAGCTACCTAGAAAGTAATTGATAATCAGACCAGCAAATTGAGCCAAATGATGTGATTTTAAATGATATAATCAGTTTTCACAAACTAGGAGAAATATAAATATGCATTTCTTTCTCCTTCTCATTTGTTTTAACTCAAATATTCTAAAATAGCCCAGAGAGAGAACAAACCAGAAGAATTTTGGAAAACAACACATTTTTTTTTTTTGGACATTATACATTAAAAAAGAAAACTTCAGCCAATCATGTGCTCCCCCCCAAAAGGCAGTGGAGGGTCTTCTTTCTCCTAGTTCTCTGAAATCCATGGTGTCTCAGGCCTGGTGACATTATAGCAGAAGGGAGATTTCACAGCCTGGTGGTTAAAGGAGGCTGTATAGCCAGGTGGCCCTATCCCCCGCCAGGAGATTATTTTACTTCTAAAATTAAGGTTAGTACACTCATTGGGTTTGGGAGGGTTAAATGAGATGAGGCATGAAAAGGAATTAGCCAAGTGGCTGACACACAGCAAATGCTGAAAACGTGGCAGCCATCAGGGTCATTGCTGCAGGATAATTTGACCCATATGGAAAATTTGGATTATTCCCTTATCTCCTAAACACTACTTTTTAGAGTAACTAGATAATTCTGTGATTCTACTGCCCTGTAGTTCTTGGATCAGTCATGGTCCTGGCAGGAAACAGAGTTCCCTCCAAAAGGATTTGAATGAAGGGAGGTCAGTGAAGGGACTATTTACAGAGGTGGAGGCAGAGCTAAAGGATGTGGAAGTCTCCAAGAACCAGCAACAGTGGGAAGCCTGAAGAGCCATGGGGAGGAGAGAGAGTGACTGGAGGGGGGTGGCGTGGGGCCATCGAGGAGAGGCAACCACCCCCAGAAGCACAGCTCTGCAGCAGGAGGAGTGGGAAAGAACTCTCTTGACCTCTCACTCCTGTCACCATCTGATCTCCTGCTGGTGCCTCTCACTGGCTGATTCTAGGAAGAGAGCGAGAGATTGGGGTGACACATGTCACAGGGGTCAGCTACTTGGAGGCTCAGAGCAGGGAGAGAGGGACAAAGAATGGATCCCTGGAGGCAAGTGGAAATGAGAGCAACCAGCAGTACAGCATTTATCTGTATTTACTGTGATTTTTAGCTTCTAGCATAGGATATGTATTTATTTATTGAAACATATTGATCACACACGTTTGTGGGGTAGAGAGTTTTATTTCAATAAGTGCATAGAATGTGTGATGATCAAATCAGGGAAATTAGCATATTCATTATTGCTAATTTTTTAAAATAGGATTTTAAAAAATTGTTATACAACTGTTTAATTTTTATTTTTTGGTATGTTATTCGCTCACTTCTGTGGTGAAATTATAAACTCATTGAAGGCAGGCTTATCTCTCTTCCAATCCCCACAAAGCTTAGCACAGGCAGAAAACAATACTGGAAATTAACTAAACACCTAACTGATGGGAATAATAATAGTTATTAATATAGCAGATATTTACATGGCATTTACTATGTGCCAGGTATTAATATAAATACTTTATATATTTTAACCGATTAATCCTCACAACAACCCCATGGAAGATACTATTATTACCCTCATTTTGCAGACAAGGAAACTGAGATCCAGAGTGTGGTTAAGTAGCAACCAAATAACTAATGTGCTCCTTTTCAATGTCTGCGTCTTCAGAGATAGTGGCTTTCATCAAAGACTCCAAAGACATAGGAGAGGAAGGATAGGATAGAAACTCAAGGTGAGGTGAGCTGGGTTTTTCAGAACATCCTTTTTTGCTAAGGGAAGGGATTTCTAAAGTCTGATGAATGTGGTATATCTACACAATGGAATACTACTCAGCTATAAAAACTAATGAGATACTGCCATTTGCAACAACATGGATGGACCTTGAGAGAATAATATTGAGTGAAACGAGTCAGGCAGAGAAAAAGAAATTCCACATGTTCTCACTCATTGGTGGGAGCTAAAAAAAAAAAAAGAAAAACAAACAAACTAATTCACCCACATTCACACACACACACACACACACACACACACACAAAAAAAAAACC
>NW_007726456.1:375690-378684 GCF_000696425.1 Galeopterus variegatus | reverse complement strand
AATCATATACAGTGTATATTGAAAAAAAAAAAAAAAAAAAAAAAAAAAAAAAAAATAAAGTCTGATGTGTGAATATTTTAAATGGTGTATTGGTCTGTTTCTGTTGCTTATAGCATAATTACCTGAAACAGGGTTATTTATAAAGAAAACTAAATTTATTGCTTACAGTTTTGAAGGCTGGGAAGTTCAAAGTCCAGGGAACACATCTGGCTGAGGGCCTTCTTTGGTGGTGGTTTTACAGCAATGCAGGGGTCTCACATGGCAGAAAATGTTGGAGGGGAGAGGGAGAGGGAGGGGGGCAGGGCAGGGGGATAGGGGAGGGAGAGGAGGAGGGAGAGGGAGGGAGGTCCTCATGCTCTCTCCTTTTGAAACCCTCAGAACCACGCCCATGACCACCATTAAACCATTAACTTAATTACCTCTTCAAGGCCCCACCTTTCAATTACCATAATAGGATTTCCTACCCTTAATAGTTACAGTGGGGATCAAGTTCAGGGGGGACATTCAATCCAAGGTAAGTGATGAACAAGTTATGATTTTAGATGGTATGTGGACAGGGAATTTTATAACATTGAACTGAATGAAGAGAGTCCTTCCTTTTCCAGTTCCCTTTCAATCCTGATTATACTAAGGAGAACGTCTCAGATGGATGTTAGTCTTTAACACCTAAAACCTGCAAAATCTTCCCTTCTACAGAAAAGCAGGCCTCAGACTCAGAGCCTTCGAAGGCAACAACATCTATCTGGAATTTTAAATGCTTAGTTTTTATTGTGTTTATGATAGGTGATATTCATTTTCCGTTTTTAACAACCTGAAATAAAATTTTCTTTACAACACTGTTTATTTAGGATAAAAAGAAAGTGCCTGTAGGGAAAGTAAATATAAATGGTCAGGGCCTCTCAGATGTTCAGAATCTTGCCAAGCATTTGAGGTAAATATGCATGTACGCCCAGGTATTCCTTGGTTATTGCCTAATGTAATTGTACATGTGTGCCCAGGTGTCCTGGGTTATGGACTTAAGTATGTAGTAGGACGAGTGGCTCTGATGCATGGGACCCCCATCCCCCAGGTGCCCCCAGGGGGGCCACAGGGAGGCTGCTACTGCTGCTGGAGGCTGCTGCTGCAAGCTGTTGCTGCCAGGGCCCCTGGGATGCTATGAAAGGCCACCACCGCTGCTGCAAGCTGCTGCTGCTACTGTTGAGGACTGAGCTTGCGTCGTCTGCCAATGGCTCTCGGGATCTTTCCCAATTACCTAGAATGTGGACCTGCATGAGAGGGGTCCATGACTCAGCCTGGCATGTGAGGCATCTGAGCGAGTCTGTACAATGGGTTTGAAGGGTCTGTGAGCCCTAGTCCTGACAATACAAATAGAAAACTTAGGGGGTCGGCCCGGTGGCGCACTCCTACAGTGTGCCGCTTGGGAGCACGGCGGCGCTCCCACCGAGGGTTTGGATCCCACATACAGACCGGTTCCCGCTCACTGGCTGAGCGAGGTGCGGGCGCAGCGCCGAGGGTTGCGATCCCGTTGCCGGTCCCGGTCCGGTACGGGTGCGACACTGAGGGTTGTGATCCGTTGCCGGACACGAAAAAAGACAAAAAGGAAAAAAAAAAAAAAACAAATAGAAAACTTAGTGTAACTAAAACAATGAAACATTTTGGCTTTAGTTATGAGCTGCCCTAACCATACAATTAGCGTAGCTATTGCCTCTGCCCCGACAACTGGCATAGTCAGTTGTAACCCTACAGGGCCTTTAATAAAAAATACTATGTAAATAATCATGGTGTTATGCAAAATACAGGCAGTATCCCATTTAGGAAAAATTTTGGAACTATTACATGAAAGCTAGAGTTTGGGAAATATCTGCATAGGGAAAGAGACTTTGAGTGTAGGCAAGTTACATCATATGTTCCAGACCTCTCCAGCCTGCTAAGCATTTCCCTGGGATAACATGAAAGTGTCTTTCCTTTCACCATTTTGTCTTACTTCTCATTTTCACTTACTTCTTAGATAGTTTAAGAGATGCAGAAATGAATAAATAAGCTCCTGTTCTGAACATTGAAGGCCACATCAGATCAGTTCATAGAAATCTCAAAATTTTTTGTCAAAGACTATTGTAGGCTGAAAAACAACGCTCAAAGATACAAGGTCCAAATCTTTGGAACCTATAAATGTTAACTTATGTGGCAAAGACTTAGAAGATAAGATTCATTTAAGGGTTTTAAGATAGGGAGATTATCCTGGATTATCTGTGTAGCCACTAAATGCAACCATGAATGTCCTTATAAGAGAGGCAGAGGGAAAGTTGATACAGAGTGATGTGAAAATGGAGCAGAGAGATCTGAAGATGCTGGCCTTGAAGATTAGAGCAATGTGGCTATAAGCCAAGAAATGTGGGCAGTCACTAGAAGCTGGAAGAGCCAACAAATAGATTCTTCCTTAGAGCTTCTGGAGGGAGCACAGCTCTGCCAACACCTTGATTTCAGCCTGGTGATACTGATTACAGATTTATAGCCTCCAGAACTGTGTGAGAGTAAATTTCTAAGCCACCAAGTTTGTGATAATCTGTTACCATAGGAAACTAATCTTGTTGCCATAGGAAACCAATGCAAAGATTAGTTTAATAAAGGCTAGAAAAAAGATACAGGTAGGTCCAGAGATCAAATCCTAAAGGGCAGCTCCTGGCCACGGAGATTTTGAAGCTTGCTTATACATTGCTGATTCTCACAAATTTATTTTATCTTATTTTTTCATTTTTCTATTCTATTCTGCTCAGTAAAATAAGTCAATAAAATTGTTTTCTGAGACACCACTTTCTTCTGATTCTCCTTTGCTTAGGCCACTTGCCTTCACTGGGTTCCTCTTTTTCTTTTTTTTTTTGTCTTTTTGTCGTGTCCGGCAACGGATCGCAACCCTCAGTGTTGCCCCCGCACCGGACCGGGGACCGGCCACGGGAACGCATCCCTTCGCCTTGATACCCCGCTAAGCTAAGGCAG
>NW_007726456.1:319082-375204 GCF_000696425.1 Galeopterus variegatus | reverse complement strand
GGGAGGGGGTGGCAGGCGTGGGCATTGCGCGCGCGCCTCGCTCAGGCAGTGAGCGGGAGCCGGTCTGTACAGGGGATCCGACCCCTCGGACGGGAGCGCCGCCGCGCCTCCCAAGCGGGCGCACTATCCAGTGCGCCACCGGGCCGGCCCCTCTTTTTCTGCTCCTTTAAACCTTGGTGCTTCTTCGGGTTCTGTTCTCAGGCCTCTTCTCATTTTTTGCACTTTTCTTGGATGATCTGCCTCAACCATCACCTTAATACACAAATAGATCTTTACCTATAGCCCCTTCTGTTCTGCTCTCTGCCCGATCCTCCTGTTGGATGCTGCATAGATACCTCAAATGCGTGATAAGTTTAAATGTAAGCTTATCATTTCACTGATTCCTCTAATTCACAAATGAAACGTGTGTTTCTCTTCCCAGATTCCCTGTTTTGGAGAATGAAACCAGGATTTATCCAGTTGCCTGGGATTGATTTTCTTTTTTAAATTAAAAAATTTCTTTAAAAATTTGTAATCATGGTAAAATAAACATAACATAAAATTTACCATTTTAACCATTTTAAAGTGTACAGTTCAGTGGTATTAGTACATTTATATTATGCAGCCATCACAACCATCCATCTCCAGAACTCTTTTTATCTTCCCAAACTGAAACTCTCTACCCATTAAACAAAAACTCCCAATCCATCCTCCCCCAGTCCCTGGCAGCCACTGTTCTACTTTCTGTCTCTAGTAATTTGACTACTTTAGGCACCTCATATAAGTGGAATCATATAGTATTTGTCTTTTTGTGTCGGCTTATTTCACTTAGCATGATGTTTTCAAGGTTCATCCATGTTGTAACATGTGTCAGGATTTCCTCTTTTTAATTTATTTATTTATTTATTTATTTTTTAATTTTTATTTTGTCAATATACAATGTAGTTAGTTATTGTGTCCCATCACCAAAACCTCCCTCCCTCCTCCCTCTCCCCCCTCCCACCCAGATGTGTCCCCTCCATTTTCTCATTGTAAGAGCTTCAAAAAAAAAAAAAAGGTGAGGTTGTTAAATCTTCCTCACCCCCCCCAGTTTTTTTTTTCTTGTTGTTGTTGTTGTTGTTGTTGTTGTTGATGATGTTGTTGTTGTTGCTGTTTGTTTGTTTTTGTGTGAGTGTGTGTGACAGTGTGTGTGAATTGATTCATTCACCTTTAGCTCCCTCCAATAAGTGAAAACATGTGGTATTTCTTTTTCACTGCCTGACTCGTTTCACTTAATATTATTCTTTCAAGGTCCATCCATGTTGTTGCAAATGGGAGTATTTCATTCGTTTTTATAGCAGAGTAGTATTCCATTGTGTAGATATACCACATTTTCCGTATCCACTCATCCGATGATGGACATTTGGGCTGATTCCAGCTCCTGGCTATTGTGAAGAGTGCTGGATTTCCTCTTTTTTAAAAGGCTGATTAATACTCTGTTATATGTATATACCACATTTTATTTATCCATTCATCTGTTGATGGACATTTGGGTTGACTCCACCTTTTGGCTATTGTGAATAATGCTGCTATGAACATGGGTCTACAAATATCTTTGGAGTCTCTGTTTTCACTTTTTCTGGGTAGATACTCAGAAGTGAAATTTCTGGATCATATGATAATTCTATATTTAATTTTTTGAGGGATCATGGTGTGGTAAAAAGGCCTGGCCACTTTGGGCCACCAAGGGATAATTCTGACTGGTCATACGTGCTATATATTGGCTGGGCTTTAATGAGCCTGTGTTGCAGTTCAGCTTCCCCTCTGTCTCATCCTATTTCCTCCCCCTCCCTTCCACAAAGGTTCATCCCTAATGAATACCCTGCATGTCAAACTCCATTTTAGCATCTGCTTCTGGAGAACCCAACCTGCAACAGGTGGTATGGGGAGTGGTCCAATAAAACATGCAACAAGATAAGGCCTAGGACTTGGATTGCTTGCCATCTGGCTGGCAATGAGGACTTTACACTGGTGTTTGGCGGAGCACAGCCAGCTTGTGGCACAAGGTATAGGTCCTGTTATTAAAACTCTTACCAATAATGAATTGGGATGGAGTGGAAAGAAATGAATTACCTAGTGCTACACATCAGGTGTCTGAAAAGTAGGAGGAAATCAAAACTATGAAAAAAATGGAGTTAAATGCCTATTGCTAAGTGCCAGGTGGATGCAATTATCATTGTGAATAGCAAGGTTGGAGTGGTGGTAAGGGGTGGAGTACAGGGACTGACCTCGGAGAATTAGGGAGATGGTTAATCAAACATGGTATCCCTAGAAACAAAAAAGGTCTGCAGTGAACACAGTCACTACTCAGCTGTACCATGAGAAGAAATCATGAATGGATGACCAGAAGAAGGCTGAGGGCAGTGACCTCAATAAAAAAATAATGATTTCTTGCCTCATTTCCAGATCTGAGCCAGCTTTTAGATTCAGAACTTCGTCAGGTCTCCAAAAAGAAGGACCCTGCAACACCATGGCAAGTATACCTGGTAACGATTCTCCCAGCCCTTCTCCAAATGTGCCTACAGACACTAACTAGGGTGATTGTACACTGGGAAAGGGGGAGCATCGGAAAATTTTGAGAAATGTTGGACTTAGTGTTTGTATTAGCCCGTTTCTGTTGCTTATAACAAAGTACCTGCAAGTGCATAATTTATAAGAAAACAAAATTATTTCTTACATCTGGAGGCTGGAAAGTCCACAGTGCAGGGGGTGCAGCTGGTGAGGGCCTTCTTCTTAGTGGGAACTCTCTGCAGAGTCTAGTGGTGACCAGGGTGTCACCTGGTGAGAATGGGCTGAGCAAGAGAGAGCTGATCTCACTTGCTCTCCTTGTAAAGCCATCAGAACCACACCCATGACCACCCATTAAACAATCAGCCTATCACTCCATGAATGGTTCAATCCATCCAGTAGGGCAGGTCCTCACAATCGAATCACCTCTTTAAGAACCCACATTTCAAATGACCATAATAGGATATCCCACCCTCTTAATACTGTTACAATGGGGATTATTTCCAACGCATGAATTTTTGGAGGATACATTTGACTGAAGGCAGTGTTTGAGTGGACATTGTTACCCAGAGATCTATGGCATCATGTCGGTCCTCGTTTTAGTGTGGGGGCCAGGTAATAAATGGAGTCCACTGCACGTGCAGACCCACCTGGCATTTGGACTGACGTATTTGCTAGTTGGGTCCTTAGTCTGTAGGGCGGAGCTATCATAATGGGGAAAGCCAAAGGGAAACTACTCCCCTTGTCCATTCCCCAGCCAAGATAGTAAATAAAATAGGTGACTATAGTTAACATTAATTTATTGTATGTTTTCAAGTAGCTAGAAGAGGGGATTTCAAATGTTCCCAAAGCAAAGAAATGATACATGTTTGAGGTGATAGATATGCTAATTCCTGATTTTATCATTACACACTGTATATGTGTGTCAAAATATCACTCTGTACCCCATAAATATGTACAATTATTACACAACAATTAAAAATATAAAAATATTTTAAAAAACTTAATAAAACAATAAAACAGGATAGGAGGATGGTGGAAATTAGTGTTACCCTTAAGGATCTAAAAGATACAGGTTGGTGATCTTATGATATCTCTGTTTAATTAGTCTGGCCTCTGTAGGAACAAGATGTATCCTGGAGGATGACAGTAGGTGACTGCAGACAACCATGTAGTCGTCCAGATTGCAGCCATCATGACAGATGTATATCTTTGCTAGAGCCCTATATTATGGTCTTAGATATATAGTATGCAGCCATTGATCTGGTGAATGCGTTTTTTTCTATCTTAATCAGAAAATAGGATCAGAAATAGTTTGCATTCATAAGCAACAGGCAACTATATATATTTGTAGTTTTGCTCCTCTCTGTCTCAATATAGCCTGAAGAGATCCTGACCATTTGAACAACCTACAGAATATCATATTGATCCACTACATTGATGATATTATGCTAATTGGGCTGAATGAGCAAGAAGTGCCTAGAGGATGCTGGAGGATGTGTTCCTGAGCACAAGAGATAGAACCTGTGGAGATTCAGGGCCTACCATATCAGTAAAGTTTTTAGGGGTCCAGGGGTCAGGGGAGTGCCAGGATAATTCTGCCCGAGGTAAAAGACAAATTATTGCATCTTTCAAATTATTACTTCCTATCATGAAGGAGGAAGCCCAGTGCCTGGTAGACCCGTTTGGATTCTGGAGGAAGCTTATTCAGCACTGTGACCTGTATAACAGAATCACACAAGGCTGAGTGGTGCACAGAACAGGAAAGGGCTTTGCAGGCAGTCCAGGCAGTGGTGCAAGCAGCCCTGCAACCTTGGAGGCCCCATCAGTGGTGGGAGAAATTGACACAGCAAAGTCTCATTGAACTATAAGCTATAGTTGCTGCCTGCACACTTCAGTCTCCTTGTGTTCAGAGAATATGAGACAAGGAGAGAAGTCACCATCTTGGCAGGAGCAATTGACCCTGATATCAGGAGGAGGCAGGACTACTTTGACACAAGGGGGCAAGGAAGAATAAGTGTGGAACGTAGGTGATGAACTTGGATGCCTCTTGGTGCTCTCTTGGTCAACTGTGATGCTAAGTGGACAAGTGCAGCAATCCTGGCCAGAGAAAGGCATAGTGACCGGGAACTCAGATCCCACCAAGTGGGCCACTGAGAACAGCACAGGTTGAGAGTAATCTAGTGCAAAGTGTGGACTGTGCTGAACACTGAGATTTGCCACCCAGATCTTCCTTTACAGAAGGACTTGCTTCCTCAGCCCCTGGGAGTGCTGCCAGCAGACAGCCTCTAACTTATTTTTTATTTTTATTTTATTTTTGTCTTTTGTCTTTTTTCCGTGTCCGGCAACGGATCGCAACCCTCAGTGTTGCCCCCGTACCGGACCGGGGACCGGCAACGGGATTGCAACCCTTGGTGCTGCTCCTGCGCCTCGCTCAGCCAGTGAGCGGGAACCGGTCTGTATGTGGGATCCGAACCCTCGGGCGGGAGCGCCGCCGCGCTTCCCAAGCGGCGCACTATCCGGTGCGCCACTGGGCCGGCCCGACAGCCTCTAACTTATGATCGGCTCCTTCAAGGTTTTCTTCAGCTGCAGAGAGCCACCTTGCCCTTCCCAGGGTGGCCCATATCTAATGACAGATCGTGACAGGAATATAAGGCTTTCAGCTCCCTGCACCATGTGTCAACTACAATGGACCATACACATTTCAGCGCTGCCCACGGTGTTGGCCGAGATTTGATGGGCCTGCACTGTGGTTTAACTTCTCTATCTGCCCAATCCTCCTTCTGACCTCTTCTTTCCACAGATGTAGATCCTTGGGGTTTTTGGCAAGGTACACAAAACTCCTGGAAATCTCACAATTCCTGCTTTTTTTTTTTTATGATGGGAAATGTGGATTTCTAAGCCATGGAAAGACTAAACTATCCAGATAACCAATGCTCAAAGATTCCAGGGAACAACACTGATAAAAAATTTCTCCTCAATGACTGAACCTTATTTCAGACAAAATTTTGGGGATGAGGTCACCTGATCAGGACTGGTGTTTGAACTAGGGTTTGTCCTCAGCAAAAACATGATACAGAAGCAATTTATTTTTAGTGCTTAATAGCCAGTTTGATTCCACTTATCTACCTGCGAGCAGACAGCTGGTGTAGGGGAAAGACCAGGCTTTGGAATCCGATGTGGATTCAAATCCTGGTTCTCCATTTAGTAGCTGTGTGACTGGGAAAGTTACTTTAATTTTTTACTTCTGTTTCTTCATTTGTAAAATGGGCAAATAGAACCTTCCTTGAAGAGTTGTAGGAATTAGCGGTAGTACATAAAGCCCCTACACTCTCTGGTAAGGAATTAGCTTTCACTAAATGGTAATTAAAAAAGAATTATTTATTTTTTATATATACAGCCTATCCTTTCAGAAATAAAAGCAATTCAATAATGCTTTTCCATTAAGATTTTAGGGATTTAATGTGTCAGTTCTTCCCAGGGAAATTGCATTTTTAACAAGGAGGAGCTACGATGCCTGAATACGGGAATGACATGCTGATGGTAGGTGTTTGTGGGGGGATAGGGGCACTCGGATTGACTCCTGTAAAGGAAAGTGTTCTTCATGTCTGGGTGAGATTGGCTCCCCTGGCTTTCAATGAAGAGGAAAGATAAAACTTTCCACTTAAGGAGGACAGCCCCCACGTCCCTCCCCACCACCTATGTTGAGAAGAGTTTGCCTACATCTTGCTTTTTCAAGTGGGACAACTGAAATATCTTCTAGCTATTTGTTCCAGTAGTTCAATATATATTCTTGGTTATATCAAATATTTGATATTTTAGGAAATCAGCTTTGTTAAATTAAAGTGGATAAGATGGCATTTTAAGGTCACCTTGGTATGATCAAACATGATGCTGACATTTACAATCCATTTCCATTGCTTCTCACATGTTTCCTTGTCAGTTAAATCCAGACTCTTCAAATTTAAAGGAGTTTCAAATCTAATAATGCAATTATAAATATTGTACCTGAATCACTAACTGACTGCTGATTTCCATGCAAGTTACAAAATCTTCATATGTCCTTTCCCGTCATTAAAAAAATTTAAAATGGTTTTATTATAATGCTACCTGCATAAGGTAAACAAATATAGATATTAAATATTTTACATACTCCTTACATTTACGGCTTTTACATAAAAAGTTTATGTTTATATAAAAACCAAAATAAATTTGCACATAAAAAAAGAAACATACAAATGAAGACATGGAATAAAGACATTAATTTAAGATGATAGGAAGCACAGTTTTGCAGAAACCACATTGTCACATATAAAATAAATCTAGATCATACTGCTACGGTCCAGGTTTTTTTTCAGGTCAGAATTCATTCATTCTTTGGGCTAATTGATGACTAAGTTATCACACACATCTCCATTGTAACTACTGTAGAACTTTCACCCTTAGTTTGCTAAGCCACCCTTTGACTTCATGTTGAAAACATCTTTTGAGAATGAAGTCTGCCCTTTACTAAACATAATGCCCAAAAGTTTATTTAGGCACAGAAACTGTGTGGGGATAACTAGGTCAAAGGTAGATATCCAGGTGATACAGAGGTAAAAAGCTTAATATTTACAAATGCTTACAAAACACAAAACATAGAGGTATTTAAGGGCTGTGTATATGACCACAGTCCCTTTCAGAAGTCTATAGACCCTTACTTAAGGAATATTCATCTAGAGAATATAAATTAAACAAAATATAGTAATATAACTTGATAGGATATGCAGTGAGCAAGACATGTGAGTGGTCACTGTGAGTAGGAAAGTAAAAATCTTCTGGGTAAACAGTTAAAAATGCTTTAAAAAAATTTAATCCCTAAATACTTTTTCATTGTGGCCAAATACGCATAAAATTTACCATTTTAACCATTTTAAGCATACAGTTCTGTGGCATTAAGTACGAGTACATTCATGTTGTGCAACTCTCATCACCATTTGTCTCCAGAACATCTTCATCTTCCCAAAGTGAAATTCTGTCTCCATTAAACGTTAAACTAACTCCCCAGTCCCATCCCCTCCAGCTTCTGGAACCATCGTTTTACTTGCTGTCTGTATGAGTGTGACTACTCTAGGAACCTTAGATAAGTGAAATCGTACAATATTTGATCTTTTGTAACTGGCTTCTTCCACTTAATATAATATCTTCAAGGTTTATGTTGTAGCATGTGTCAGGATTTTCTTTCTTTTAAGGCTTAATAATATTGCATTGTATGTATATATCATATTTTGTTTATCCACTAATCATTGATGGATGCTTGGGTTGCTTTCATCTTTTGGCTATAGTGAATAACACTGCTCTAAACATGAATATATATATAATGCTGTTTCACTTCTTTTGGATATACTAGTATATCCAGAAGTGGGATTGCTGAATCATATAGTATAGGTGATCCCTAATCCAAAAATCTGAAATCCAAGATGCTTCAAAATCCAAAAGTTTTGTAATAGTGACAATGAAAATGATGTTATTAATACTGCAGAAGAAGTGCCTACAGACGACATGGTGAAATTGTGTGAAATGGGCTTATTGAAGGATTGGAGCAGCATGTGTTCATAACAGAACAAGAAATCATGTCAGCTTATAAAATCAAAGAGAGATTTTTAAGACAAAAACTGTTAATGAGGCAGATGACTCTAGAAGAAATATTTTAAAAAACCCCAGCAGAATGCCTCCTCATCCCTAAAGGACTTGCTTCCTGGTGCCTCAACTGCTTCTGAGGTTTCTTCTCACCTAAAAAAATAAAATACTGTGTGCAGTAATCTTTTCATCAAAGCACAGCATCGTACGTGGAGTCTGAAAACCTGCCGTTGTTGGTTTTTGCTGTTGTTTAACAGCCGATCCAAGTATTCTGATGATGCTACTGCAACTGTTTAGCTACCCTGAGTGCATTATTTTTTCACTGTACTAATGATATGTCATATTTTGTAGTGTTAGGCACTTATGTGTTAATAAGTGTAAGGAAATTATTGCTTATAGGTAGCATATAAATTTAGCGTCAGGAAAGATGGTGATGCCAAACAACCACAGATTGTCCACATGGGTGGCTGAGATAATGACACCTTTGCTTCTGATGGTTCAATGTGCACAAACTTTGTTTCATGCTCAAAATTATTAAAAATATTCTATAAAATTACCTCCAGGTTATGTGTGTATATGAAACATACATGAATTTTGTATTTAGACTTGGGTCCATCCCCAAGATTCTTATTATGTATATGCAAATATTCCAGAATCTGAAAAAATGTGAAATCCGAGACACTTTGGGTCCTAAGTATTTTGGGTAAGGGATATTCAACCTGTAATTCTATGCTTATTTTTTTGAGGAAACATCATACCATTTTCCATAGTGGCTGCACCGTTTTTCATCTTCATCAGCAATGCACAAAGATTTCCATTTCTCCATATTCTTGTTGACACTTATTATTTTCTGTTTAAAAAACTTTTTTGAGGGCTAACCAGTTAGCTCAGTTGGTTAGAGCATGCTGCTGATAACAGCAAGGTCCAGGGTTCGATCCCTGTACTGCCCAGCTGCCAAAAAAAAGAAAGAAAAAAAAATTTTTTTGATAATAGCCATCCTATCAAGTGTGAAATGTTATCTTATTGTGATTTGGATTTTCATTTCCCTAATGACTAGTGATAGTGAGTATCTTTTCATGTGCTTATTGGCCATTTGTAGATCTTTTTTTAGAGAGATGTCTGTTCAAGTACTTTGTCTATTTTTTAACTGAGTTGTTTTTTGTTGTTGAGTTGCAGGAGTTCTTTATATATTCTAAACATCAATCCCTTATCAGATATGTGATTTGCAAGTATTTTCTCCATTTATGTGGGTTGCTTTTGCACTCTGTTGGTAGTGCCCTCTGATACACAAAGTTTTTAATTTCAATGAAGTTTAGCTTATCTAATTTTTCTTTTGTTGTAGTATTTGATCTGAGAAATCCTTGTCAAATCCAATGTCATGAAGGCTTTCCTATGTTTTCATCTAAGAGTTTTACAGTTTTAGCTCTTATGTTTAGATTTTTGATCCATTTTGAGTTGACTTTTGTATGTGGTGAAAGGTAAGGGTCTAACTTTTTCTTTTCTTTTTTTTTTTTGACTGTGGATATCCAGTTTTTTTTATCCTTTCCTTATTGAATAGTTTTAGCACTCTTGTCAAAAATCATTTGACCATATATGTGAGAGTTTATTTCAGGGCTTTCTATTTTCTTCCATTGGTCTATATGTCTGTCTTTATGCTAGTACCACAGTGTTTTAATGACTGTGGCTTTATAGTAAGTTTTGAAATCAGGAAATGTGAGAACTTCAACGTGTTTTTTTTTTTTTTTTAAAGATTTTTTGGCTATTTGGGGTTGGGGTCTGTTGAGATCCCATAAAAATTTTGGGATGGATTTTCTATTTATGCAAAAAAAGGTCATTGAGATTTTGATGGGGATTGCATTGAATCTGTAGATTGCATTGGGTAGTGTATTGACATCTTAACAATATTAAGTCTCCCAATCCATGAACATGAATGTCTTTCAATACATTTTTGCCACCTTTAATTTTTTAAAAAAATTTTTATTGAATCAAAATTAATTATACATATTTTTGGGGTTCAACACTGAGTTGTTGATCAAATCAATATTCCCAGCATATATATTGTAACAAATCATAGTTATTCTTTATGCCCTTTGTTCATTCTCTCCCATCCCTCTCCCCCTCCCCCCTCCCCACTCTAATTACCCTAGATTTCTTTTCTCCTTCTGAAAGAATAATGGTTACTCTGTTGATTTGTTGCCTAGAGGCTGTCCAATGCTGAGAGGTGTGGTCAGGCACCTTTAATTTCTTTCAGCAATGTTTTGTTGTTTTCAGTGTACAAGTCTTTTGCCTTGTTGGTTAAGTTTATCCCTAAGTATTTTATTCTTTCAGATGCTATTGTAAACAGAGTTTTATTAACTTCCTTTTCAGATTTTTCATTATTAGTATATAGAAACACACTGATTTTTGCATATTGATTTGGTAACTTGCAACTTTGCTGAATTTGTTTTTTAGTTCTTTAGAGTTTTCTATGTATAAGATCATGTTTGTGAACAGAGAAAATTTTACTTCTTTCCTTCCAGTTTGGATGCTTTTCTATCTTTCTCTTGCCTAATTCCTCTGGCTAGAACTTCCAGTACTCTGATGGATAGAAGTGGAGATGGTGTGCCTCTTTGTCATGTTCCTGATCTTAGAGAAAAAGACTTTAGTCTTTGGCCAGTGAGTATAATGTTGGCTGTGTTTTTTTTTTTTTTTAAATATGTGGCTTTTACTATGTTGAGGAAGTTTCTTTCTAATTCTGTTTGTTGAGTGTTTTATTATAAAAGCTTATTGAATTTTGTCAGATTTTTTTATGCATTAATTCAGTTGACCATGTGTATTTTTTTCTTCATTCTGTTAATGTGGTGTTCTAGTTCCACCTGAAAAGGATTTGGGATGCAATGAATACTTGGGTTTTTAGGAGCAGAGGTGAACAGTGACCTGCATGAACTTTTGGTCTATTTATGAACTCCCAAAATGAGCATGAAGACTTTACCTCCAGAATGAATATGGATGTTCTGAGTAAAATGTTTCAGTGTGGAAATTGGTAGATGAAATAGGGAGCAGTTTATGGCTCCCAAGATTCTGCCCTTATTAGCCTGTCATTTTGCTAGAAACACAGCTCATTGTTGAAATCCATATTTTCTTTTTTATGAGAAAGTAATAAAAAATTTTATTGTCATAGCAAGAGATCATAACAGAAGACACAAATAAATTAATTGTACTGAGAATTTTAAATTCCAGGGTTTCTCTTTGGAAAGGGCAGCTCCTTATGTAGACAAAATACTACCCAAAACAAAAACAGCAGATATTAGAGACAGTGTTTAAGATACTAATTGAATATGTACATAGTGAGGAGAAATAAAAGAGCAGTTTCCCTGTTTTCTTTCCTTGGTTAAATATGTGCTGCATAAAGGTATGAGGCTAGTTTTGGTGGAAAACATTTTCAAATAGAGCAATCTTGAATTCTTTTACATCCTTTCCCCTCAAAAAAATGTTTGAGGCCCTGACCTGAAAAAAGAAATTAAAATAGGTTAACGCTAGTTTCACATGAACCTCAAGATGATAATCTAACTGTAGTTACCATCTTCTTTACTTTAAAGAAGTTTAGTATCCATTTACCTATACCAAACCAGTAGACTTAATTTTCTCCCTTAGGAAGTTTTCAACCAAATTCGAGTTGAACTAATCTTACTCTAAAGTACAAGAAAGGATATGCAAGACAGGTGATTGTTCTGTGACACATAAGAGAAGCATCCCTGCAACAGCACTGGCCCAAGACGAACCACATGAAGAACTGGCTGACAGGCAAAGTGGCCCATTAAGTCTACCAAAAAGCAAGGAGACTTTAATTTCAGCACAGGAAGAGGATTTCCTGCCATGTCTGGCTTTTAACTGTACCCAGATCTCTAATAGGTCTTAGGTTCCCACAACTGACAGGGCTGGAACGCATACTGGCCCAGCCAGGAGGGTCAAAGTTGTCCAAACTAGCCAGTGAGCATCTCTGCTCCATAATTTGTCAATGCTCATGTTGATAGTGGTAAAAGACTCAGGACACCTGGGTTTTGGAACAGCACATACATTATTTACCTAGTAAGCAAAAATTGAAATTCTTGTCCAGGGTAAACAATACAAAAATAGGTAATGAGGCCCCCATACATCACGGCAGTGATTATTTAGTCTTAACTATAGGTTAAGGCAGTACACAATGGCCTCTTCCACACAGTGAGGACAAGCTTGGTACTAATGTTTTTCAAAAACCAATTATGTCTCTAGCTCTAGCCTCAGTTTAATACATTTAAAATATATCTACATATAATATATATATATATATATATACCTTTCCTATGTCCAATTCAAGATAAAAGGAGAGTGGAGCACAAGACACCAGCTACCCAGAGTCCCTGGAATAGAAAGAGCTCCAGAAGCCAGGGGGTGTGAGCACATTCATGTCACGGGGTTTGAGATTATAGGTCCTTGGTGTTTCTTCACTTCTATCACTGATAGTTCCATCTTAGGCTGCTTAACGGTTCCTCAATTTTCACCCTTTCAGGTGGCCTGAACGTGGATTAGTTCCACTGGAGAGGGCTTCTGGGCTCCTCGATGGCCCTGGTTGGCAAAGCCTCCCACATCATACTTGTGGAGGGATCGTGGTTCCAAGGGGCTTTATTTATCTGATGGGTTTCTGTCCTTTTCCCCACTTCTATAATCCATGGTGCTAGGATTTGGGCTAGGTGAGGCTATGGAAGAACCCAATGTAAACCAGCCTCTGGTCTTTTGCTTAGGGGAAAAGGAGGGGTGCTGTTTCGGGTGGACTGGGCTGCTGCAGTCTGTTTCACTTCTTTTGTTGTCTCTCCACTCTGTAGCTTTAGTTTGTGGAGTGCTTCTGCCACTAGAAGGTGCTTGGTTTCATTGATGGTAAGGCCCTTGTGGGGTGTGTAGACACCATCTCTCAGCCTTGTTCATTGTTCAAAATGCTGAATATTCTCCTGGGTCTATTTTGTGATCAGAGAATTCATGATAAATGGGTAAGTTTAGCTTTCACCACTGGAACCTCGTCCACACTATCAATGGCCAAAGATACAGTCATGGCAGGGGAGGATACTCTGGCCTCTCCTTCCTCCACCTTGGCGATGTGCTGATACTTGAGCTCTGGAATCATTGGCTTCCAGGGGATGCTGCGCATGTCTGATGGAGGAAGAGTCACAAGCATAGGATCCTTGAGGACATCATCATGGCTGAATGCCCAGCAGTACATCCCAATGGGCAGGGATATCTTGCCTATAGGCCCACTAGGCTCAAGAGCAGGTACTCCTGGTTGTCTCAAAGCCTTTGAATGTCTGGGATCCAGCTGCTTTTTCTGTACAGAATTCAGAGTTGAGTCCCCAGCTGCTACACAAAGCTTCCCAGGAGAAGTCCATCCAGAGGTTCTGTTCTTCCAGTACTGGGGAGCTGCCTGTGCTCCAAGCTCCCCGACATCTCCTGAGGGGCTATGGCATGGTTTGGAACCCAAGCCATGGTAAGAGCAGCATTGTGGCAAAAGCAACATTGAAGGCCTCTAGCACCAACCTGGGGGCACTGCTGAAATCTGTATTTTCCTTTGTTCATTCATCTATTCAGTTTTCATGGAGCACCTGGTATGTGCCAGGCATGATACTTTACTGAATTACACCAACAGCATATTGAGCGCTTACAGAGTACCAGGCCAGTAATGCTTGTTGTTGAATCCTCAGAGTAGGGCTGTAGTGGACTGAATTATGTGCCCCCCCAAATTCACTGATGCTTGAATTGTGTTTCCTGAGTTTTATGTATTGGAAACTTAGCCCCCACTGTGACTATTAAGAGGGTGGGAAATCCTGCTATGGTAATTGAAAGGTGGAGCCTTGAAGAGGTGATTGGATTATAGGACCATGCTGTAGTGAATGGATTAAAAAGGGTGGTCAGGTGAGTGGTTCTAAGGGCTTTAAAAGAAGAGGAGAGTCTGTCTCTGCTCTCTCTGCTTCCACCATCTTGCAATGTGAGACCCTTGGGTTGCTGTCACCACCATCAGATGGACTTTGGACTTCCTGGCCTCAGAAACTGTAAGCAAATAAATTTTGTTTTCTTTATAAAATGCCCAATTCCATGCATTTTGTTAAAAGCAACAGAAACAGACTAATACAAAGGCTTTGTGGTAGGGATTTTTATCCTGTTTTATAGATCAGGAAATTGAGGCAACAGTAAAGAGAAGGTAAGTAACTTGCCCACTAGAAAGTGGTGGAACTGGAACATGGATGCAAGGCTGTCCAGATGCCCTTGTTTTTGTGGTTGTTTCCTTGCAAGCAATTTATTACTCATATAAAAAATTATGTCATTATATGATTTTAACCTTTCATTGTCTTAGTGCTATGTTATAATTCTGTAAATTGAAGGTGATAATAGATATGTAAATTCTGTTCTATATAGTAGATTTCCTTCTGCCTTTGTGGAAAAATCAGTTTTGCTAATTATAAATAAAGCTGCTATATACCTCTGTGTGTAGGTTTTTGTGTGGATGTAAATTTTCAACTCATTCAGGTAAATGCTAAGGAGTGCAACAAGTGGATTATTGTAAGAGTACATTTAGTTTTGTAAGAAATTGCCAAATAACTTTCCAAAGTGGCTGTACCATTTTGCATCCCCACCAGCAATGAATGAGAGTTCCTGTTGCTGCACATCCTTGTCAGCATTTGGTACTGTCCGTGTCTTGGATTTTGGCCATTCTAATAGGCATGTAGTAGTATATCACTGTTGTTTTAATTTACATTTCCCTGGTGATGTATGATATGGAGTATCTTTTACAAGATTATTTGCTATCTGTATATCTTCTTGGTGAGATGTCTGTTTGGATCTTTTGCCTATTTTTTAATCAGTTGTTCATTTTATGTTGCATTTTAAGAGTTCTTTGTATATTTTGGATAGCAATCCTTTATGAGATATGTGTGAGGCTTGTCTTCATTCTCTTGTTTCTTACATAAAACTTTTTCTTTCATATTGCACTGGCTAGGACCTTCATTCAGTACACTGTTAAGTCTAAAGGAATAACAGCTATCTTTGTTTATTCCCTTAAAGAGACTACAAGTGTATAATGTTCTGGTCTTAGATGTGATGTTTACTGTAGATTTTTGACAGATGCCTTTTGCACTTTAAGAAAGTTCTCTATTCTAAGTTTGCAAAAAGCTTCTTTCCCCCCTGTATTTATTGAGATTATTGTATATTTTGGTCAGTTAATATGATAGATTATATTAGTAGATTTTCTAGTGTTGAACCAACCTTGCATTCCTGGGATAAGACCTATTTGGTTATTATTAATATTTTATGCATTCCTGGATTTGGTTTGTTCAGATCCTGTTTAGAATTTTTGTACTTTTGTAAGTGAGTTTGATCTATAATTTTCTTTTCTTTTGCTGTCCTTGTCTGGTTTTCATCTTGAAGTTATACTAGTCTCATGAAATGAGTTGGAATGCTTGGAATGCTTTCACCCTTTTCCCCCCCTCTATTCTAGCTGTTTATAGAAAGTAAACCTAATCTCTTTTTGCCTCAGTTTCCTAACTTGGAAAATAAACATATCAACCTCATAGGGATGTTTTGAGGATTAAAACAGTGAAAATGAGTGAAGCAATTAGAACAGTGCAATAACATAATAAACTACCTTTTACTTTTAGCTGTTCTTACTATTATCTTACTTTCTAGAAGTTTATATAAGATAGTTATGATGTGTTCCTGAAGGTTGGTTAACGTTCACCTGCAAAACCGTCTAACATTTTTTCATGGGCATATTTTAACTACTTATTCAATTTTTTTAATGTCAATTGGTCTACTAAGTTTTATTTTTTTCTTCTGGAATTGCTTTTGGAAAGTTTTTATTTTCTAGCAGTTTGTCCATTTTGTCTAAATTTTCAAATTTATTGGCCTAATGTTTATAGTATACTCTTATTAATATTTGATTGCTGCTATGGCTGTATTTATGGCTTTCTTTTCATTCCTAATCTTATTTTTTTGAGAGTGTTTAACTAATTAAAGTTTAGATTTCTTTATATATTTGCTTTAATTACCCTCTGCAGGTCCTTGTAGGTAATGGTTTTCATTATCATTGACTTTTACATGTTTTCTAATTTCCACTGTAGTTTCTTACTTGACCTATGAATTCATTATATTTATAAATTAAAAATTTCCAAACAGATAAGGTTTCTATTTTTTTATTACTGAATTTTATTGTATTGTCATCAGAGACTGGGTTTATATAATATCACTCTGTTTCAATATTTATAATACATTTATTTATTATTTATTTCCTATATTCCCCCACTGGAATGTCATCCAAATGAAGAAAGCAAGGAATTTACTCTGTTTAATTTACTATTATTTTTCCAGTGTGTAGAACGGTTGTTGGCACATAGGAGTGACTCAACATTTGCTGAATAAAAGAATGATCGATACTGATGGTAATCCTTGGTGATCAGAGTCTATTTCTTCTAGGTGGTCTTCCTGGATCACTAAGAGTAGAATACAAATTCTCCTAGGCTGTAGTTCATACCAGTAGACTTGGCTCCATATCTATGTATTCACATGTGAAGACATACCCATACGTGTCTGAAAATCGTCAAAATTTCCTGAGTTTCAAAGTAGAACTTGGAAGACATTGTCTACTCCCA
This sequence comes from Galeopterus variegatus, assembly GCF_000696425.1. Classification (NCBI taxonomy): domain Eukaryota; kingdom Metazoa; phylum Chordata; class Mammalia; order Dermoptera; family Cynocephalidae; genus Galeopterus; species Galeopterus variegatus. The sequence goes on along the minus strand of NW_007726456.1, from coordinate 358,411 downwards.
AATTAATTTGATTCTAATCTGCCAACTCTCAGCACTTCAGCTTTAATGTGATTTCTGCTTCCTACAAAAGGAAGAGGCTGTTTCAGTGCATTTAGGCAGCAATAACAAATTGCCATAGACTGGATGACTTATAAACAACAGAAATGTATTTCTCGCAGGCCTGGAGGCTGGAAGTGTGAGATCAGGGTGTCAGCAAGGTTGGTTCTAGCGAGGACTCTCTTCTGGGCTGCAGATGGCTGACCTCTCTGCATCTCCACCTGATGTAAGAGGAGAACAAGCTGTCTGGGGTGCCTTCGTATAAGAACACTAATCTTAGAGCACTCATGACCTAATCACCTCCCAAAGAGTGACCCTACCTCCTAATGCCATCACCTTGGGGATTAGGATTTCAACATATAAATTGTGGGGGAACAGAAATATTCAGACCACAGCATTCACCATAGCAGAACTGGGAAACCTCACGAAAGGTTTTTGTTTTCCATATTTAATGTTCTGCACAAAACAATATTCATGCATTCTGTCAAGCAGCTACAGAGAAGGAACAGCTGGCCATTACTCAGCTTGGTGTATCAAACAGATATTTTTGAAAATATACAATCTTTGAAGATTTTTATTCTTCAGACAACTTTGGCTTTGGAAACCCTGTATATCTTAAAAGCAGTTTCACAATGTCAGTAGTTTCCTGTGATTGATAGTCACAGCACAATGATCTCATGGAGACATTAAAAACGTGGCATAGGAAAAGAAAAAAAGGACTTTACAATATTGGATTCTATAGCAGTAAGTAATATTCTTTTGGCTTTCCTTCCCATTACTAAGGATTTTTTTTTCTCCTCTTCTGAAAGGTCTGTGTTTTATTGCATTCTAGATTTGGACATACTAATAAAAAGTATATTTTTTTCTATGCTTGTCAGAATCCTCTTTCTCAATATAGACTGAATTATTGGATAAGTGCTGTAATTCCATTTATCTTTGGAATTTTGAAGCCCCAAATTAAAAACAAACAAACAACTTCCCCCCACCAAAATTCCAATAAGTAGAGATACTAGGTGGAGCATTGACATTGGCTTGTCTCTCTTGGGTGCAATGGGCATGATTGTGTGTTATACTCTCAGAGAGGGGAGAAGTGGTGCCATTACTGAATGTGGTGGCTAGAAGTAAAAGCTGCATGATATGGAGAAACAGTGAGATAGTATGTCAATCGTTTTGGAAAAAAAAAGTTTATCTTACAAAATGTAGAAGGAAGTTATTCTTTTCCCTAGTTAGAGTGCCTTGTAAGTAAGTTACGGTGGGATAGCTGCTCTAACAAATAGACCCAAGAATGTAACAGCTTATAACAGAAATTGATTTCTTGCTCAGTAACTGTCTGGCGTAGATGTTCATCTTGGCAGGGTGGCTCTCCTAGACCAGTTCATTCAGAAACCCAGGCTTCTTCCATCTTGTGGCTCTGCTATTCCTTAGAGCAGGAGTTACAATTTTGGGGGGAAATTATCAGATAGTAAATATTTTATGCTTTGCAGGCTGTATTGTCTCTGTGACAGTTAATGTTGTATGTACAATGAAAGTAGTCATAAATAATATATAAACTAATTGTATGGCTGTGTTCTAATCAAACATTATTTATAAAAAAGAGGTAGCATGCTGGATTTGGCTCTTGGGGCATAGTTTGCTGACCTTGGCCCCAAAGCCTGGTCATACTCTTCTGTATTCAGCTGAAAAAGGGAAGAAACACAAAGAAACAAGTGTGGGAAGTACCCAGGGGCCAGGCTTGGAAGTTAAAATACATCATTTATCCTCATATTTTATTGGCTTCAAACCAGTCATGTGATGATACCCAGCTGGCAGGGAGGATGGGAAATGTAGTCTGGCTGTGTGTCCAGGAAGAGGAGACATACTGGTGAACAGGTGGCAATCTTTACCACATCCAGCACAATAGAAAATCTAAAAATGGAATTTAAGGTCCATTCTCAAACTATCCTATTATGTTTTCAAACAGGGGGCTAGAAGAGTATGGCTTGGGTTTGAATACTAGCTGGGTTACTTCCTAATTATGTATTTGTGGGTAATTTGTGTAACCAGTCTGTGCCTCACTTTTCTTACCTGGAAAATGAGTGTAATTATGGCTATTACGTGGGGTCATTGTGAATATTAAATTAAACAAACCAAGAAAAAACTGTTGATATGACTATCACTTAAAAAGTGTTCAGTAGGGCTGGCCCGGTGGCGCACTGCTACAGTGCGCCGCTTGGGAAGCGCGGCGGCGCTCCCACCGAGGGTTCGGATCCCACATACAGACCGGCCGCTCACTGGCTGAGTGAGGTGCGGGAGCAACACCGAGGGTTGCGATCCCATAGCTGGTCCCGGTCCGGTACGGGCGCGACACTGAGGGTTGCGATCCGTGGCCGGTCACGAAAAAAATACAAAAAAAAAAAGTGTTCAGTAGGGCTGGCCCGGTGGCGCACTGCTACAGTGCGCCGCTTGGGAAGCGCGGCGGCGCTCCCACCGAGGGTTCGGATCCCACATACAGACCGGCCGCTCACTGGCTGAGTGAGGTGCGGGAGCAACACCGAGGGTTGCGATCCCATAGCTGGTCCCGGTCCGGTACGGGCGCGACACTGAGGGTTGCGATCCGTGGCCGGTCACGAAAAAAATACAAAAAAAAAAAGTGTTCAGTAAATAGTAGTTATTATCATTATTATTTGAACAATGACTTAGTCTATTTCCTGGTAGAGTATAAGTTAATACTTTGCTGCTGGGCTTAAATTTCTGCTCCACTTCTTACTAGCAGCATAATCTTGGACAGGTTATTTAACCTCTCTGTGTCTCAATTTCTTCATTTATAAAATTACGACAATAATAGTACCTATCTCCTAGGGTGGTTGTGATGATGAAATAATTTAACATGTATGAGCTCATGGATGCCTAGACTTAATAATGCTCAATAAATGGTATCTATAATTATTTTGATACATTGATTTCTAGTATCCAAGGGGGATGCTAATGTAATAAAAATCATTATCATAATAGGAATACATTAATTCATTCAGCCAATACTGAGCACTTATGGACCAAATTTTGTGCTAGGCTCTGAGGAAAGACCTGAATAGACCTGACGTTGACCCTGTCTTCAAGGAGCTTACAATGTGTTTGCTGAGGGATGCATTTTCTTTTGTGAGCATTTCCTTCAGTGAGCACTTTTAGCATGTTACCTAATTTTATTGCTTGCAATAACTCTGTGAATTAGATATCGTCTCTGTTTTACATACAGGGTAACAGTTTAGAGAACTTAAGTAATTTGAGCCAAGTGACAGAGCTGGTAAATTGTAGAGATGATATTTGAAACGATGTCCCTCAAACTCAAATGCTGGTATTTGTAACAATCATGCTGGGCTGTCAGATCAAGCCATATAAGAAGATTTACTTGGCAAAGTGTGCACTGTTTAATGGAAATGTAAGTTGGAGGTAGGGAGAGGAGGAGGGAGGGAGAGGAGGGGTCTGTGATGGTGACGGTGGCCCCTTAGACTCTCTGGGAATTCAGTTCCATCTCTGGACCGTTGATGACAGTAAATACCCTCTCTACTTGGATGACTTCAAACATTCCCCCAAGATGAGAAACATGTAATCTTATCAACCAGGTTTGGTTCCCATCTGCAGGAGAGCTGGGCTTTTCAATTTAACTACTGGCTTAAAAAATAGAAAAAAAAAAATAACACAAAGAAATCTACTGTCTCTACCCTTCTTTAAAATGATGAATGCTTTTTAAAGGCAAATCCATCATTGGTCACTTGAGGGAGGAAATGTCAAGAAAAGTTATGGTTTGTTAGCTTTTAGTTCTTGACATTATACAAGAAAGTAATTGAAGTACAACAAATGCCATGTTGTTTTACCTCATCTATTTATATAGCAATCTGACAAGATGAATATATATGTTACTGTGGATTTGTAAAAAAGTGACAAAGGCTCTATGATTCGTTCTATTGTCTTATCAGTGCTGATCAAATGTGCCTTCCCTCAACAAAGCACATTACAGAAGAATTGGTATCCTTTTATGTAGATTCCTGAATATTAAACAATTGAATTCATTTTATCCCCTCAGCCCTGTTAGTCTCTTATCTCAAGTTTTTAGAGCTTTAACATTGATGTATAATAAAACATACACAAATTCGATACAATACAACATATATCTATTTAGTACTCCCTGTGCATAAGATTCTATGACAGAGATGCTATTAATTCACAATCTGTGATAGTTCAAATGCAGCCCAGGCTAAATGTTACCATTATACCATTTCTGGGGGAAAAAAAGTCTGCTAAGCAAATAAGCAATGTGTATCTTACCATATGTTATGCTATGTTCCTGAAAACCCATATGTAAATCAAGTTTTGAATGTACAAAGAGAGCTTGCTGTTCAAATAATTTTATAATAGTGTTACTGGAGAATATATAACCACTGACAAATAAAGATTTTTAAGTTGGATATTTAAAAAGCAAATGACCACTTTATGTGGGTGACTAGTAATATGAAAAATCCTACGGCTTGTTTTTATGACACCCATGATCTCTTTGTGGTTGGGTAGTCTGGTTGTCAAGCAACTTAAATAAAAAGACATGTTAAATTGTTTTTTTCTTCTGAAAAGTGTCAGGCACAAAACAAAGGTATAGAGCTGCTTATTTTGTAGTAAAGATCTCTTCAGTTCTCAACATAGATTGCTGGTGAAGGAAAGAGACACAAAAACAATATTTAATAGGAAGAGGCAGGGTGAACTTTCAGTGTGCCTTAATCTTTTTATTTTGCTGAAAATGTCAGAGAGAATCAGCTGGGATCTCAAGCAAGTTATCCAGGGTATAATATTAAAGATCGTGAGACAAGGTCTCCTGTGGAATATAGTAGGATGATGTTACTTTGCATTTTGGTTACTCTGTTTTTTTATAGCCCCTTTGTTGAAATTGTTCTCTTTGCATATGTTCCTGTATTTTTATAAATGGGTTGATAGATCTGACTTCAGAGAAGTGAATTAAGGACCATTATTCATATGTCAGTACTGTGTAGTAAAGAATTTGGCCTTGACTAAAGAAAGGTCTGGCTTTGCCTTTGACTTCTGGGAGGTAATCTGTGTTATACCTGATAGCAGTGTCTTTGTTAAGAGTGAGAGTTGGCCACGATGGATATTAGGGTGAGACCAGCCATACCCAATAGCCTTTGGCTGGGGGATGGCCACACCACAAAGGCCACCCATGTGATTTATGATGGAGGCTTGGGTCATGTGGTATCAGTTGACATTGAGTCTGAGTTCAACAACTTGGCAAGCAATCAATCAATGATGTCTCTGTAATGAAGCCTCAGTAAAAACTCTTAACTCCAAGGCTTGGATGAGGTTTCTTGGTTAGCAATCCCCTTTGTGTAATGACACATATCAGTACCCAGAGGGTAACACATACTGACTCTCTGAGAGAGGACAGTGGAAGCTTCATGTTTGTAACCCTCTGAGACTCTACCCTATGTATCTCTTCTATTGGCTGTCTTTAATGTGTATCCTTTTCCTGGAATAAACCGTAACCATGGGTATAGTAGCTTTCAGTGAGTTCTGTAAGTCCTTCCAGTGAATTAGTGAAACTGAGGGGTAGTTTTGGGAATACCCTGAACTTTTTTATTTTATTTATTTATTTATTTTTTGTGACTCGCCACTGCAGGAATTGAACCCCGGATCTCAGTATTATAAGCATCATCTTCTAACCAATTGAGCTAACCAGCTAGACGAAGGAATCTCCCAAACTTGTAGTCAATGACAGAAGTAAAGGGAGTCTTGGGGACCGTTTCCTCTAATTATTGCAGTTTGGCTAACTGTAGTTAAGTACTGTAACTGAAAGGGGTCTATTAACAAGCAACTGTGCCCAGTTATTCATAGCAATGATATCATACCTTGAAACTCCCCCAAACAAGAAAATTCCCTTGGAGGTACTTGTTAAATAGTCTAAATTTGATAGAAAAAAAGCATTAGATAGACCTCTCTTAATGCAACCATTTGAAATTAGAACAATATTAATGATTTTGAATTACTTCAGAGGTTACAAACTTAAATACCTTAAGGGCCCAGGAGGGTAACTTAAATTGAATGAAACACTAGGTGGGATCTCTGGGGAATCAAGGAACATATGCTTAGTGTAAAATCATTTAGAGTTAACAATAAATTGGGACCGTAAAATGTCCGTAACAGAAGCTGGCCCAGAGGCCACCAGTTTGCCTTTTCTTTTGTAGTCTGGGCTAAAGGCTCCATTTGAAATTAGCTATTTTCTGTAAGTAAGTAATATGACTAATCAGATTTTTTATTTCCATCTCTTCTATGTTAGTTTTTGTTAAAGCTTGTCCATTTCAACTAAATTTATTTTAAGTTTACTGGCATAAATTGTTCATATACTCATAATATTTTCAGTGTTGATAGGATCTATAGTGATGCCTCATTTTACATTTCTGACTTATTTGTGCCTTCTATATACTTTTCTTGCGGTTTCATAATGGGTTTATTAATTTTAGTAGTTTTTTCAAGAATTAACTTTTGTGTTTGTTGATGTTCTTTGCTATTTTTTTCTATTTTGTTAACTTCTATTCCTGTATGTCTTTATACCTCTTCTGTTTTTCTTTTTCTATCTTATTGACACATATGCTTAACTCTTTGTTCATTTTCCTTTTTTTCTAATAAAGCTACAACTTTTTCTTAAAGCATGGGTTTATCTGAAGCTTGTAACTATATACAGTAGTTTTATTATCATTCACTTAAGATATATATGAATTTCCATTTTAATTTTTTTGACCTATGGATTTTTCAAATGTGTACTTTAAAATTTACAAATGTATACATTGTTCTTTTTTCTTTTTGTAATTGATAACAGGCTTAATTCCATTAGGGTCAGAAAACACGCTGATAATTTTAAACGTTAGAAATTTTTTGAGACTTGCTTTATAGACCATCAATATTTGTAAATATTCCATATGTTCTTGAAAAAAAGTGTGTTTTCTGCAGTTATTGGGTGCAGTGTTCTATAGATGTCTGTGAAGTCAACTTTGTAATTGGATTGTTCAAATATTCTAGATTTTTACTGTTTTTTTTGGTTTGTTCTTAACTTTCAGTGATAAAATAAGCACTTTTAGTTGTTTGTTCTGTAAGCTCCCACTGTTGATTGTGTACTTGTTTACTTTGTTTCCTGTCAATTTTTACTTTGTATATTTTGAGTCTATTTTATTAGGTGCACACAAATTTCTAGCTACTATATCTTTGGGATAAATTGAAAATTTTATCATTAGGTTAAGCCTTCTAGCATTACAAAAAATGGATATTTTCAAATGGAGCCTTTAGCCCAGACTATAGGGAAAAAGCAAACTGGTGGCCTCTGGGCCAGCTCCTGTTACAGACATTTTATGGTCCCAATTTATTGTTAACTCTTAATGATTTTACACTAAGCATATGTTCCTCAATCCCCCACAGATCCCACCTAGTGTTTCACTCAATTTAAGTTACGCTTCTGGGTCCTTAAGGTATTTAAGTTTGTAACCCCTGAAATAATTCAAAATCATTAAGATTGTTCTAATTTCAAATGGTTGCATTGAAAGAGGTCTATCTAACGCTGTTTTTCTAAACGTATCAAATTTAGACTATTTTACAAGTACCGGCAAGGGAATTTTTTAGCCTTTGTCTGATGTTAATATAGTTAAAACAGCTTTAAAAAATTTAGTGGTTATATGATGTGTTTTTTATGTCCTTTTATTTTTAACTTTCTGTATCCTTAAGTTTTAGACATATCTTTTGTAAACAACTTACAATTTTAAAATACCCTAATGATATTATAAACAACATGATAGTGTTTTCTCAAAAAATTAAAAATAGAGCTACCATGTGATCCGGTAACCCCACTACTAGGTTTATATCTAAAGGAAATAAAATCAGTATGTCAAAGAGATAGTTGCACTCCCACGTTCACTGCAGCATTATTGACAACAGCCAAGGTGTGGAATCAACTCAAGTGTTCACCAGCAGATGAATGGATAAAGAAAAATGTGGGATATATACACAGTGGAATACTATTCAGCCATAAAATGAGGAAATTTTGTCATTCGCAATAACATGGATGAACCCGGAGGACATTATGTTATGTGAACTAAACTGAGCGCAGAAAGACAAATACCACCTGGTCTCACTTATATCTGGAGTCTAATAAAGTTGAACTCATAGAAACAGAGAGTAGAATGATGGTTATCAGAGGTTGGGGGTGGAGGGAAGATTGGGGAGATGGTGGTTAAAGGATATAAAGTTTCAGTTAGGAGGAATATGTTCAAGAGATTGGTTGTATGACATGTTGACATAGTTAAAATGATGTACTGTACACTTGAAAATTGCTATGAGAGTAGATTTTAAGCGTTCTCAACACACAAAAATGATAAGTATGTGAGGTAATGCGTATGTTAACTAGCTTGATTTAGTCATTCCATGATGTATACATATATCAAAATATCAGGTTGTACACCATAAATATATACAATTTTTGTTTATCAATTAAAAACATATCCAGTTGAAATTTTTTGGCCTTTAATTAGAAAGATTGGCCCATCTATATTTAATGTAGATGGCCCTCTATATCCGTGGGTTTTGAATCTGCAGATTCAGCCCATTGCTGATTGAACCTACTGATGCAGAGGGCCAACTGGACTATGCCGTTTTGTATAAGGGATTTGAGCATCTTCAAGTTTGGTATCCATGGAGAGTCCTGGAACCAATACCCCAATGGGATGACTGTAATTACTGATATGTTTGAGTTTAAATTTGCAGTCTTGCTATATGACTTCTATTTGTTCCACATGTTCTATGTTTACTTTTATCTCCTTTCTTATTGTATTCCTATCTCCTTTGTATTGATAAAGTAGTTTATTATTTTATCCCCTCCTATTAGTTTGGAAGTTATCCATTATTGTGTTATATGTTACAGCATTTTTAGTTTATTAAAATCTAATATTAATTGTTATTTTGACCTCCTTTATGATAATACAAGGGCATTAAAACACTTTACATTTACTCCCTTCTGATATGAATAATTGTAATGTATGTATATACATATATAAATATGGGCATATTTATATATATATGGGAACTTTCATATGACAGAGAGGATACCACAAACCAGTGGTAAAAGATGGATCAGATGTTTTGGGAAAACTGGGTGACTGCTGTATGTGGAGAAAAATGAGATTGGATTCCTAACTCACACCATAAATAAGAGTTAATTCCAGATGGATTAAAGACCTAAATGTGAAAGGTAAAATGTAAAGATAATAGAAGAAAGTCTATAAGAATATCTTTACCAATTTAGGGTAGGGAAACAGAAACCAAAATTAAGGATTTTTGTTCAACAAAGGACATCACATGCATTGCAAACCAATGGACATTGGTCAGAGATATAGTTGCAATGTAGTGTATACAAGAAGCTCTTTCTAGTAAATAAGAAAATGATGCAGAACCTAAAAGAAAAATAGACAAAAGTTATGAGTATGAATTTCCAGATGGAGCGATCTAGATGGTTGGCAAGTACATGAACTAATGCTTAACCTCACATGTAATCAGAGAAATGTAGGTTAAGAGAAGGAGATACTACTTTACATCCATAACATTTGTAAACATTAAGATGTTGAAGACTACAAAATGTTGGCAAGAGTGTAGAGAACTGGAAAATTGTACATACTACTTTGATAGTTTAAACTTATTCAGGTTTTCTTAGCACAAACCCGTAGTAGTATTTAGTAAAACTAAGCATTGTATAATTTAGCAATGCCATTGTTGGGACAAAAACTTTGGAGATACTGGTTTATAAATGTACAAGGGGACATGCATGAAAATACTCATCACAGAATTGTTTGGGGCAGGAAAAAATTAGAAGCAATTTAGTCCATCAATAGGACTCACTTATAAAAACAACATGGTAGGTGAACACTGTAGAATATCATGCTGCAGTTAGAAGCAATGTCAGTAAATAACTCATAAGGTCAGTGTTGAATGAAAAACATAAGAAACAGAATTGGATCTATAGCACAATTTCATGTATGTAAATAAAAAAGTACATAGAACAATGCTATTTATTTTCCAAAGGCACATACAAATCTGAGTACTTTTACCAAACATTGACATGTACATTTACATTAGAGTGGTGCTCTTCTGGGGTGGAAGCAAATGGGAGAGGCAAAATATAATGAAATAAAATAAAACAAGACAAGTTTGTATGGACCTCTGATGACAGAGTAATATCAAGGAGCATGATTAACTCGATCCAAGAAAGGAGTTGCATTAAATTAGTGATTCCAAAACCAAAATTATTTATGCTACAATTTTTGCAGGATGCTTAGGCAATGTACTTAATGTATTTTTAAAATAGTCTCAAGTCAAACATGAATATTTTATTTAAAGAGGGAGTTTTACATCACTACCACGAACAGGAAACTAGTATATTTTCCTGTAAATAGAAGGTAAGTGTGAAAGTATGTACATGGAAACAAAATAATGCTATGAAGTTCCAGCTGGATACTGTGGCCTGCTGAACGCTGAGTCAGAGGTCAGCTCTCTATTTGGGAAAAAGCGAGATTAGCAAGTCTAGAGTCACTAAATACATATTAACACCAGCCTAAGATGTTCCTTTTCTTTATAATCAGAAGAGGGGAAGAAAATTGAGAAAGGACTATCATTTCATACATTGTGCTTCAGAAATACTTAATGCCACATCTTGGTCTGTGCAATGCCTGAAATTATCTTGAGACCCAACTCTAATCTGGAAGCTCAGTGAGAGCAGGGTCCATACGTCTCCTTCTCCTCCTCCTATTTCCCATGCCCCCTTTCACCACTCTTTACCCAATGTCTAGGACAGTGTCTGGTAATTCATGTACTTAATAAATATATGTTGACTACTTAAAAGCTACTTCTCAAAGCTTTGCTGACAAAGCTTGGACATCCAGAGGCTTGGAAGGAAAGAAAGAGCGTCCTCTTTGGTGTTTCACTAAACTGCAATATTGTAATCTCTTCCTGATGATTTCAGGAAGCGGGGTGGGGGTGCGTGATAGCAAGAAATCATGCAAGGAGTCCGGAAACCTAAGTTTTATTTCTGGCTTTGCTGTAACTTTGTGACTTCGGATCAATCATTTATCTTCCTTGCATCTTTTTGCTTCTTCGCTTATAAAACAAAGGGGTTGGATCTGGAAATGGTGAAGATTTCCTATAGTTCAGAATTTAATGGTGAAAAAGAAAAGATTAGGAAACAACCATAGGGATAGAAGAAAAGAGAAAATTGTTCCTATATTGTGGGGTGACTTTGGAAATTAATTTTGAGGAGTTTTGGCAAGAAGCTTTCAGAAGAAAGGCTAATGACTAAAACAGATATATAAACACAGTTATAATGGAAGAAGGATTTGCCAGCTCATTATCTTTAAAAGTAATTGAAAATGTTTCTCTCTACTGAAGGCAGGAATATTTCTATTTCTTTATTCAAAGGATGGTGCTTCACCATTTTTATGTTAAGAAACAACTTTCACTACACACGGTAGACATTTGTAACTGGAGAAATTATCCTCTATGTAAATATCGTCCAGTAAATTAATCATACTTCTACTGAGCATTTACTAAATGTCAGGTAGCTTAGTTAGATGCCTCAAAGACAGAGAACAGAAGGTTCCTTCCCTCAGGGACTTTTAATCTGGAGGTGTTGAATGGAGAATCATTTAGATCTAACCAGGAAAAGAGAAACACCTCCAAGTATTTAAAATGAGGGAATTTATGCAAAAATGGTTACACAGTTGATGGAATTGTTGAGAAGCCAACAGGGGTTGATGAGGTAAGCCAGGAGCTGGTGTGGACCTGCTACGAGGATGATCTAAGAGACATGGAAAAAGAGATGGCCCATGGCAAGTACGGTAGAAATGCCAGAATTCACATGGAAGATGGTGAAGGTAGAATTAAAAGCCTCTATGGGGTGATTATGTGCCGTGGAAGGGCTTGGAGGATGTACTATTAGTAAGGAAACAAGAAATGAGCTGTCAGGAGGGACACCGACATCACTTAGAAGTTCAGTGTTGGCTCCTCGGCAGGCAAGAACTAAACGTAGGAGACACTGTAACAGAGCTGGGCTTATTAACAGCAATGGGGAAAACTGCATTCTGTGATAATAGAGGTCAGCTGGTGACATTTAACTACCAGGTAGACATTTATTGTAATGAGCGGAAAGTTCGGAGGAGCAACCAGAAAGGCCCCTCCTGCAGAGAGTTATCAAGATGGTTATGAAAAATGGCACCTCCAGCGGCAAGATAGAGGAGCAGCCAAAAGAGTACTAGTCAACCTGCCCAGTCAAAAGAAACCAAGGATGGACGATCAGGAGGCTGAGAGCAATCATCCCCAATAAAAAGGCACAATCCCTTGCCCATTTTTGCCAGATATGAGCCAGTTTTCAAATCTGAAACCCAGTGAGAAGCCAGTTCTCCAGGGGAAGGGGCTCTGCAACCCCATGGCAAGAACTTTAGGCTTCCCCCAAAGGGATTTACGGCCACTTACTTGCATAGTTGTATGCTGGGGAAAAGGGAATGCCCAAATATTTAAAGGACCATTGGGCATAGGATCCTAGTTGTCATTGAAATCTAGAAGCCCAAGGTGTTGAAATGACCTCCTTGTTAGAGTGGAGGGACCAGGTAATACATGAAATCCCGGCCACAGTCCAGCTCACATTGGCTCCATGAGGTTTGTGGACCCACCTAGTCCTCCTGTCCCAGTTTCTCAAATGTGTAATTGGGATAAACATTCTTTGTAATTGGTTTAACCCATACATTTGGTCCTTGGCCTACAGGGTAGGAGGTATAGGGAAAGGCAAGTAAAAAGCTCTGAAACTGCCTCCTACTTCCTAAACCTGGTAAAGATAGTCAATTAAATTCTCATCCCGAGGGGGATGGAAGAAATTAGTGCCACCCTCAAAATCCAAAGGATGCAGAGGTTGTAGTCCCTGTCATATGTTCTTTCAATCTCTATGAATGTAAAAGTTGGGCCCCTCAAAAATCTGGCCTCTGCAAAAATAAGATGGATTCTGGAAAATGACGGTGGATTATTGCACTCCAACCATGCAGTAGCCCCCGTTACAGCCACTATACCTGATGTGGTATCTTTGCTAGAGTAGATGAACAATTAAGCAGATTGATATGCTTTCCGGGCAACCCAGCCCATGACAAAAGACTTTTCTTTCATTATTAGTCAAGCATGAAACACTTGCAGAAGAACAGGTCTATGAGGACAGATAGGAAAGAAACCTTGCAAAACAAGTGGAAACCAATGAGTGCTGTTCCAGAAATGTCATTCGAGAATGTTATTGCTCTTTCTGCCCATAATTACATCTATAACCCCAGCTGAATGCTGGCGGTGGCATGTTTTATAACATGTGACCCCATTCTCCTTACCGAGTTGATTACACCAGGGGTGAGTCCTTGGTCCAAGGATAATATTTTTATTTGCTGGCCAGTAATAAGTGATTTGGGTGGCCTGGTGTGGAAACATGATGAGCCAGGTCAACCAATTCTCCACTCAGGAATTTAGAACAAGGAGACAGAAACTGAGCTGGTTAACTATTGTGCATAGGGGAGGAGAGGGGCAGTAGGGACAGTTTTGGAGTGGCTAGTAGAAGCTCTGTGCAAGAGGACATAGATTAGTAAGAGTGTAGAATGTAGTAGATGCACTCAAAGTTGAGGGGAGGAGAGGAGCCTTGATTCTTCCTGGCTTCTCAGTTCCAGTTCCTGTGGAGCCTACCTGTGCTCTGGTTCTTACCTGTGGGTTCTATGAGATACCTCTAAGGACATTCCTCAGTTGGGCTAGATTGAGTGCATCTCTTTTTCTTGCAACCTAAGAGCCTTCCTAGAATTGAAGTTTGAGGAGCATCACTTCCTGTTTGATTTATCATGTCACTTTCTTTCTTATATTATTAGATACTCTCTCTGTGTTGTTTTCATCTCTTCACTTAAACTGTGAGCCTTTTGAGTTCAGTATTCTATATATTTTAGGGAAGGCTAATAATATAGTCATAATAATGATATTAATGATAATAGCTCATATTAACTCTGCTTTTACTACGTGCCAGACACTAGGCTAGGTGCTTTACATTGACTATGTTTTATAGTAAGTGCTTTAGTGTGAGCAGTTATTATTATCACTGACAATAATTAATTATTGTTATAATAATAATATCCTAATAATATTAATTATTATTAATAAAAATTAATAATAATTTGGCTGTTTAATCAGGGTATGTAGGGAATACCTTCATACTCTGAGTATACAACCATAGAAAATAAACTTACAATACAGCTGGCGGGAGGAAAGAAATAATTTATTCTTGGGGTAGTATTTTTTTCTTAAGGTTTCTTTTTCCTTTCAACAAAAATTATACATGCTCATAAGACAAAATTTGGAAAATACAGAGGAGAACAAATAAGAAAATTTAAAAAATCATCTTTATATTCCTCATTACAGATAACCATTGTTAATAATTTGCTGCATATCTTTCTGTTGACACGCACACACATACACACACACATTTGTGAGGTTTTTCCTACTACACGTTTGGACCACATGAACCCTTCCCATGCCATTAAATATGCCTCTAGGACATGACTTTTAAAGAGCCATGCAATATCTCTCTATATGATCAGTGTCAGGGAAGAGTTGTAAGCAATGGAACAAAGGACCCTGGGAGGTTGTACCCTGGGGGACTGTAAACTCCTGCCTCTCTTGAGGGTTCCAGGCATGTTTCCATCTGGAACAGGAGGAAGGGGTTGTATGACCTCTGGAGGGCACTATGTTTCCAAAATTCTTCTGAAAACCAGAAATTCTTGCATCTCTTATGTCCTCCCTTTTTCTGCTTTCTTCATCAAAATCTTTGCTCTCGGACACCTTGAGGTTCCTGATAATTGGTGCCTTGGGGTTGGTCTGCACAGGGTCTAGGTTCTGGGATCAGTTGGAGATGGCCTATCCCTCCTGGACCTCCTTTGGGGTTTTCAGTTGAATCTTAGATGCTGGTTAATTTCCCTGAACAACACCAGTAGCTACCAGCAGATGGCGCTGTGACCAAGTGTGTCTGTCTAGGTGATTTACACAAGCCCTTGAAGGCTTTAAATATTTATCTACGAAATTCAATAAAGCTGTTCATCAAATCTAATGCTTGGAATTTGGGCAGCCCATGAAAATATTATAATATTTTGCCTGAGGTTCGAGAATCCTTTTCTGTACGGTGTGTTTGTGTATTCAGACTCCTGATATTTGTTTACCATCAGCAGGAAAGAATTCATGTTACATATTAGAGGTTTTGCATGAGACCAGACCTGGGAAATCTTCCTAAAAATTTTCTCTAGATATTTCAGGGATTGCAAGTTCTTTATCTGACTAAGAGGTCCTGCAGGTTAGGCACTAGGTTTGATCCTTCTCTGTATCCTCAGCACCTAGCAAGTGCCTGGCAGACAGGAAGTGCTTCATGAACAAATCAATTCAGGGAGGGAAAATGGTTAAGGTTATTTTGTATTTTGAAGGCGTGTGTGTGTGTGTGTGCATGTGCGTGCTACTGCCCCCCCAAGAGAAGTTTAGAAATGCATCTTGTTGTCACAATGATTGGGTAGGCGGCTGGGTGAGAGGGGTCTCCACTGGCATTTAGTGGGCAAAATCGAAGGATTCTGAACATGCAGGGAAGAATTTGGCACAAAGAATCATCCTATCAATAATGCCTTTTGCTCCCCCTTTAAGAAGCCCTGTATGACTCCTTTCTAGTTGGTGATATTACACAAGCCACGTAACTTCTCTGAACCTCAGTTTTCCTCATCTGCAAAATGGAGATATAAACATTCACCTGATTAACTTGTAGAATTGTTGTGGGTTTCAAATAAGTAACATGTGGCCGGCCCGGTGGCGCACTGCTACAGTGCGCCGCTTGGGAAGTGTGGCGGCGCTCCCGCCGAGGGTTCGGATCCCACATACAGACCGGCTGCTCACTGGCTGAGCGAGGTGCGGGAGCAACACCGAGGGTTGCGATCCCGTTGCCGGTCCTGGTCCGGTACGGGCGCGACACTGAGGGTTGCGATCCATTGCCGGTCACGACAAAAGACAAAAAAAGGAAAAAAAACCAAAAAACAAAAAACAAATAAGTAACATGTGTTAAACTGCTTTTGCAAATTACCAAGCATTAGATGACATAGCAACCTTCCTTGGTCCATGGGAAAGCTTCACCTAGCAGTCTGGCCTCATTGACCATAGTGCTGTCACCAGCTGAGACCTGAGTCACACAGGGGAGATTCAAACCTGTTTCCACCTGAGTCTTCAACATCTCAGTCCCTAGTTTCATTCTCATCCTGGTTGCTCAAGATCCAAATCAAAGCTCTCTTTGATTGCTCCTTTTCCTTCACCACCAAAATCAATCCTTCAGCACTTACGTCCATTTTACATTCACAACTTAGTTCAAATTTGTCTCTTCTCCCCTTCTTTCCTACTTCTGCCCTAGGCCAGCTGTGGCCTTTGGTCTCCTGAGTGAACCACTGGAGCTAACTGATATCCAGACTTCCACTCTTGTCCCCTTCAGGACACCCTTCTATGCAGCAGCCAGAGTGCACTTTTAAAGATGTCATTGGATTGTGTCACTTCCCTGCTTAAAATCCCCCACTGACTTCCTACTTCCCTTGAAATTAGAGCCATTTCTTTCATTGGCTTATGAAGCCTTGCACGCTCTGGTCTTCTCTAACACCTTCTTGGAACTTATCCCATGTCACTGTCTCCTTGCTCAACACAGTGCAAACTACCAAAACTACCGAACTGTTTCCTGCTTCAGGAGTTTTGCTCTTGCTGTTCCTTCTACCCAGAATGATCTTTCCAGGTCTTCAATTCTCAGTTCAGATGTCAGCTCTCAGAGAGGCTTCTGCTGGACTTCCCATGTAGACTCTGTCCTATGATCTTGTTTAATTTCTTTCTTTTTTTTTTCCTTTTTGTCTTTTTTCGTGTCCAGCAACGGATCGCAACCCTCAGTGTCGCGCCCGTACCGGACCGGGACCGGCAATGGGATCGCAACCCTCGGTGTTGCGCCCGCACCTCGCTCAGCCAGTGAGCGGGAACCAGTCTGTATGTGGGATCCAAACCCTTGGCGGGAGCGCACCGCTGCACTCCCAAGCGGCGCACTGTAGCAGTGCGCCACCGGGCCAGCCTGTTTAATTTCTTTTAGAATGTGATCACTTTGAAATTATCCCATGTGTTTTTATCTGCAGAAGCTTTCTTTGAGTTGTCACTGCTGTGTTTCTAGAATCTAGAGCACTGTCTAACAAACAGCTAGAACTTGTTGATTTGCTGATGAACAGAAGGGTGGTTTTGGTTCAGAGTTTCTCAAAAGTTGTGTTCAAACTGTCAGCCAGGGCTCAGTCATCTGAAGGCTTGTCTAGGGCTGGAGGATGTGTTTCTGAGATGGCTCACCTACATGGCTATTGGCAGGAGGCCTCATTTCCTTGCCACATGGGCCTTTCCAAAGGGTTTCTCATGACATTGAAGCTGACTTGCCCCAGACAGGAAATCAAAGAGAGAGAGAGCAAGAGGGAAGCTGTGATGCCTTTTATGACCTCGTCACATTTGCCATATTCTACTGGTTAGAAGAGAGCCACTAAGCCCAGCCCGCACTCAACGGGAAGGCAATTAGATGCCACCTTTCGGAGGGAAGCGTGTTGAAGAATTGGTGGATGTCGTCGGAAACCACCACACCCAGGTCAACAGGCACTAAACTTAGTGGTCTTCTGCTGAGCCTTAATATTTCTCCACCAGTCTTCTAGCCTTTTCATGTACATCACTGGTGACAAGGTGGCAAGAGGTGAACATATGGAGGGTTAAACACAACCAGACCTACCTTTTGAACTAAAAGAGACTCAGCCGAGTGACAAGGGGTCAGCAGCATCCTCTTTGTCTCCAAAGGAGGCCTGGGAAACACGCACACAGGCTTGATTTTGTTTCTTCCTCTTCACACTGACTTCACTTCTTTTGCACTGATACTTGGTGGTGGGTGGCACAGACACAGCTTGGCCCTCAAGCTACAATCAGTGAGGCCCCAGTGATAACAACACAGAAGATCCAAAGCCAAGGGAAACTTGTCTCGGAGAATCCCCGTTAACTAAAGTAATTAAATCAGCAGGAAGCCATCTGAACAATTACCACACTACAAGGAAAAACTCATTTTAAGACCTTAGAATAAACGTTCTAATAAATAGCTATTAGTTTATATTTGTAAATACCATCGGCCTATCAGGAAATTTGCTAATAGATTTTTAATTAAGGGGAACCACACATTTATAGTGGAGCTGTACTGCCTTCTGTTCAATATCCTTCCCCTGGTTTGGAAGTGGAGCCTTGGACTCGCTTTGAGAAATTGCCTTGATCTCTCTTGGTCAGAGTGGCTGATAGGTTTTTTTGTTTGTTTGTTTTAATCATAGGCTAGGTTATTCCATTAGGAATTGATTCAGTAAAGTCTTTATGTCCCGGTAGGTGGAGGAACCCAAAGACTTGTCACCATGAAAGAAACAAGAAAGTCCTTATAGAAATCTACTTGATGCTGTTGTAATGGAATACAGGAGTCCTGAATCAGGGTGCTTCAGGCATGTCTGTGAACTCCTCCTCCTTGGAAGCCCACGACAATTTTTCAAGGAAGTATTAATAGCTCATTTTGTAAAGGGATTTATCCTTTTTGAAGTTCCTTCCTATAATCAACTCATTAATCCTTACCAAAACTTTTGAGGTGGGTAACACAATTACCCCCATTTCCTGGATGAATGACTCGAGGCAGATGTGATTTCTTGTCACCAGCAAGTGAACGACAGCGTTACTAGAACCCAGGTCTTCCAGCGATTCCTCGTTCTTACTTCAGCCTGATGTTTCCTTATCTAACTTTGATGTAGAGGTGCCTAAGCATTGGGGGCTCACTTTCAAGAATCTGTAGAACTTTTCCAAGAAAAAAAAAGCCATTTGCATACACACAATTTTACATACAAATTCAGGGGATTTGATCACCCCCTGAAAGTCAGTGGTAGATTAGGGGCCTATTTATCCCAAGATAGGATCCCCTGCCATGTACTCAGCAACAAGGTCTTATGTACCTTCTAGAGGTTTAAACTTCATATGAGAACTGAAGATCTAACTTTTTTGGGTTAATGTAGGGATTCCGTTGCTTATCAGTTCACTTCACGTCTGCTCTTTGTTAACGATTCTAGGAAAAGGGCACCCGGTTGAAAATATCAATTAACAAGGAATTCATCCTCTTTGTTATGTTATCAGAAGATAGCTATGTTAGCTTTCCCTTAATATACATTTGATTAAAGGTCTTGGAATTGCATGTCCTAATACATTCTCTTGCCCTTTTCTCCAATTCAAGTTCTAAATTGGGGGTTTTGCTTGAATTTGGCATTAACTAACTCTATTTTATGGCCACACCCACATTTTTCTCCCTTCTTTGAAATATCAGCGGCAGAGTAATAAGATAACGTTCTTACTTGACACACCGAGTAGCCTGTAATATGCTAACATTTCTGTATCATGTTAGTATTGCATTAAGCTAATGTGACACTAATTCAAGATGACAGGAAAAATGACTAATACAATAAGACCTTCATCTACTTCCCTAGGGCTGCCTCATGTGTCTGATTTAATTCACCTGAAACCTCCCATGGATGAGCAGGGTTAAGGTGCAGTGGAGCCATTGAAAGTGGAAGTCCATGAAAAACAAAACAACTGGATATTTCCTGCCTTCCTTTTCCTTCTCTCCTCACCACCCCCACATCCCAATTCCTGGGAAGCAGAAGAAGGAGGAGTGGTTGAATAGGAGGAGTGGTTGGTCGAATGCATTAGGTTTTGGAATGACAGACCTGGGTCCAGGTCTAAGCTCTGCCAGTTATTGATCTTGGGCAAGTTACTTAACTTCTCTGAGCTTAAATTGCCTGTAAAAAATACCATATAACCTCATGGGGCAGTTATGAGGATTAAATATGGTGATGGATACATAGTAAGTATTCAAGAAATGATGGTGATGGTAATGATGACAACAATGACATTTTGCTGGTCCTGGAAACAAAGGAAATTATTTGCAAAACTTTGGATCTGGCGTCTTAACTTCTTAAAAAAAATTCTTCATGTAGTTAAAAAAAATGCATAACATAAAATTTACCATCTTAACCATTTCCAAGTGTATAGTTCAATAGTGTTAGCTATAGTCCCATTGTTGTGCACCAGATCTCCAGAACTTTCCCACCTTGCAAGACTAAAACTCTATGCACATTAAACAATAACTCCCCATTTCTCCCTGCCCTCTCTCTGGAAACCTTCATTCTACTTTCTGTTTTGATGAATTTGACTACTCATATTAAGCGGAATCTTACAGTATTTCTATTTTTGTAATAGGCTTATTCACTTAGCATAATGTCCTTGAGGTTCATTCATGTCGTAGCATGTGTCAGAATTACCTTCCTTTTTAAGGCTGAATAATATTCCATTATATGTATACACCAATATTCCATTATCTGTATATGCCATATTTTATCCGTTCATCTGTTGATGGACATTTCAGTTGCTTCCACCTTTTGCCTATTATAAATGATGCTGCTATAAACACAGGGGTGCAGATATCTAAGACGCTGCCTTCAATTCTTTTGTATACATAGTCAGAAGTGGAATTGCTGGATCATATTGTAACTCTCTTTAATTTTTTGAGGAACTGCTGTACTGTTTCTCATAGTGGCTGTACCATTTTACATTTCCACCAACAGCACACAAGGGTTCCAATTTCTCCATATTCTTGTCAACACTTGTTGTTTTCTGTCTTTTTTTTTTTTCTTCTAATCTTAGCTATCCTAACGGGTGTGATATCTCACTGTGGTTTTTATTTGCATTTTCCTAATAATTAGAGATGTTGAACATCTTGTCATATGCATGTTGGCCATTTGTATATCATCTTTAGAGATATGTCTGTTAAGTCTGTTGGCCATTTTTAATTTAATTTAATTGGCTTATTTGTTTTTATGCTGTTGAGTTATATGAGTTTTTAAAAATATATTCTGGCTATTAATTCTTTATTAGATATATGATTTGCAAATATTCCCCCCCCATTCTGTAAGTTGCCTTTCACTTCATTGATTATATCCTTTGATGCATAGAAATTTTACATTTTGTGGTAGTCCAATTTGTCTGATTTTATTTATTTTTTTGGCCTGTGCTTTTAGTGTCATATCCAGGAAATCCTCACCAAATTCAATGTCATGAAGCTTTCCGCCTACGTTTTCTTCTAAGAGTTTTACAGTTTTATTTTATGTTTAGGTCTTTGATCCATTTTAAGGTCATTTTGGTGTATGGTGTAAGGTAATGGTCCACCTTTATTCTTTTGTATGGGGATGCTCAGTGTTCCCAACACCATTTGTTGAGGAGACTGCCCTTTCCCAATTGTGTGATCTTGGCACCCTTGTTGAAAGACACTGGACTGTATGTGCAAGGGTTTATTTCTGGGCTTTGTATTTTATTCCATTTGTCTACATGTCTGTCATTATGTCAGTAACATTCTGTTTTGATTAGTGTAGTTTTGTAATAAGTTTTGAAAGCAGTAAGTGTGAGAACCTTGTTTTTTTTTCAAGATTGTTCTGGCTTTTGGGGGTCCCTTGAGATTTCATATGAATTTTAAGATAGATTTTTCTTTTTCTGGAAAAAATGCCATTAGGATTTTAATAGGGATTACATTAAATCTGTTGATTGTTTTGTGTAGTACTGACATCTTAGCAATGTTGTCTTCCAACCCATAAACACGAATGTCTTTTAATTTATTTATGTCTTCTTTAATTTTTTCAGCAACACTTTGTAGTTTTCATGTGTCTTTTGCCTCCTTGGTTTAGTTTATTCACGGGTATTTTGTTCTTTTAATGCTATTATAAATAAAATTGTTTTAATTTCCTTTTTGGATTGTTAAAGGAGACTTACTTTTTGTTATTTATTTTCTTGAGCAGTGTTACTTTTTCAAAATCGTATGGGCACACAGTAGAAAATGTACACAGTGTAACTATATATAGTAAAAAATAACACTACCTCCACGCCTGACCTCCAGCCCCAAACTACCCTTCCCAGAATCCATCATTCTTGCTAGTTTCTTGTGATGCCTTTTAGAGAGAGACATATGAACAGAAGGGGATGTGCAGTACACACTGTTCTGCACCTTGCTTTTTTTTGTTTTTAAATTCGATATATCTTTGAGATAGTTCTATATCAGCACACCAGGAAATATCTCATTCTTTGTAAAGGCCACCTACACTGTAGTTGTATACTTTAACTTTCTCTTTTTTTTTTTTTTTTTAACTATTTGCATAGTGATAGATTGTTTCCAGTTTTTGCTATTAGAGAGAATTCTTCAGTGGACATCTTTGTATATGTACCTGTGAGCACGTGTGTGGATATGCCTCTCAAATAAATTCTTGAATATGTTTCTAGAATGGCAATTGCTGGGTCAAGGATATGGACGTGTAAATTTTTGAAAAATTGTATAGTATTTGTACCAATTTATACACAGGCTGATAGTGTATGAGAATGAAGGTTTTCCCCCATATCCCACAGCATTTTGGTTTTTGCCAATCTGATAGGTGAAAATAATGGCATATTGTTAATGGTTTAATTTACATTTTGATAATTATGCATCATGTTGAGTATATTTTTTAAAGGTATTCTTTCTTACCCTGTGAACCACATCGCATATTTCATGCCCACTTATTTATGGGGTTGTTAAAATTTTCTCATTAGTTTGTAAGAACTTCTTATATTACACAAAATTAGCCCTTTGGCTTGTGTGTCACAAAATACTTTTTTCCAGTTTTGTTTGTTTTTTTTTTGGCTTTACTTATGGTAATCATCTTATTGTGCAGACATTTTACATTTTTATAGAATCAAATTTTAAAATATTTTTCTTTGTGGTTTTTGGGTTTTATATCATGCTTAGAATGGTCTTTTCTATTCCAAAATTAAAAGAATGTAACGTACCCTGTGCTTTCTGCTACTGTTTTAACTTTATTTTTAATGTTTAAATGTTTGATCCATTTAATGTTTCATCTATTTAACTTTCATTTTGCGGTAAGAAGTGAATTAAGGATCTCATTTTTTTTCCCCACATGACTACCTAGTTGTCATAATACCTTTTATTGAAAAGAATCTCTTTTCTCCACCGTTTGAACTGCTACCTTTGCCACATAATACATTTTCATAGGTATTTAGATTCATTTCTAGACTTGCTATTCTTTTCTGTCTGTTTTATGCACCTGGGCCAAACTATTTTAATTACTGTAGCTTTATAGTTCCCTGGAATGAGCTTTACTCATTCAAGAAATATTTTATTGATATATTATTGAGATTATATGAAGTTTATAGGCTGATTTAGGGTGAAGTGACATCTTTACAACATCCAATTCTCCTTCCATGAACAGGACTGTCTTTCCATTCATTTGAGTTTTCTTTCATGTTCCTCTGCAGTGCCTGCAAGTTTTCTTTTTACAGATTCTGCACTTTTTAATGCTTATTTCTAGGTATTTTATCTTTCAATGTTCCTATGTATAAATGAGATTTCTTTCTTTCATTATGTGTTCTAATTGAGATATTTATATGTGGAGAAAGGCGTTGTTACTTGTTTAAACTTAAATACTCATTTTATGCATTCTCTCTCTTTTTTCTAATAACTTTTTGGGTGATTTTCTTGGGTTTCATAGGTATACAATCACATAATGTAAAAATAATCATTATTTTGCCTTTCCCTTTCTAATCTTAACTACCACACTTTTGTGGCTTGCTAAACCATCCAGGACAATATTAAATAGTGGTGGTAGCAGTGGGTATATTATTTTATTCCAGACTTTAATGAGAATGCTTTGATAATTCACTATTACATATGATGATGTTTTTTTCTTGATATATGATTTAAAAATTATATTAAAGTTGTGTCTATTTCCTTATATTTTTGACACCAAAATTTGACAAAGATAGAGTATTAAAAAAATAGAGTAAATCTCACTTATAAATAGTAATGCAAAAATCCTGAATAAAAAAGGATTATTTAGGGTGAAGTGACATAATAAATGTTTTTTTTTTTTTAACCAAGATTGAATGTTGTGTTTTATCCAATACCCTTACCAGCATTTTTGAAGATGATCATATCATTTCTCTAAGTTGACATGTGACTATAGTGAGTCCTTCATATTGAACTATCTTTGCGTTTTAAATCTTGGTATATTATTTTTTTAGTGTGCTGCTGGATTTAAGTGCTGATATTTTATTCAGGATTTTTGCATTACTATTTATGTGTGATTTACTCTGTTTTTTAAAATATGCTATCTTCATCAGATTTTGGTGTCAAAGTTTTTCTGGTTTTGTAAAAAGAAGTTGGAAATATTCTTTTAAGACTCTGAGCAGTTTAAGTAGTAGAGTTATCTGTTCTGTGAAGGTCTGGTAATTTTTCCTTGTGAAATCATCTGTCTTCTACATTTTGGGTGGCTAGCTCCTTGATTGCTTTCTCGATTACTTGTAAAATTAGGTATATTTAGACTCTTGCCTCTTCCTGGGTAAGCTGTGACTATATTTTTCTAGGAAATTACCTGTTTCACCCCAGTCTTCAACTTTACACAGAATTAAAGAGCTTCCTGATGAGTTGTTGAATTATCTTTTATTATTATTTTGCCATCACCACTTGATATTTTGTATGTTTTTTATATATTCTGTTTTCTTCCTTTTTCCTTTATTAAGATTAGCTCATGGTATATCCATTTTATTATTTTTTTCTAAAGAAACTTGGATTCATTCATGCAAATTTTTATGTTTTAAAGTTACTAATTTTTCTTTTATATCTACTTACTCTTTACCTTTGATTTTCCTTGGATTTCCCAATGAACGTTGCTTGTGCTTTATTCTACAGGTTCTCATGTATAGTCTTTTCATAATTGTAGATAATCTGAAATTTCGATGTGGATTTCTTCTTTGATCCAAAAATTATTTAAGATGAGATTCAACACTTTTTTCAGGTGCAGTGTATTTCTTATTTAGTGCATTCTTATTAATTTCTGCCCTTATTGCTCTGTAGAGAATGCTAGCTGCGGTGTTTCTAATGTTGAAAATTGGTTGGGTTTTGTTTGTGGCCTCACTCATGCATGATCTTTTTTTTGTTTGTTTTTACCTGGAATGTCTTGTCCATCCTTTTACTTCCGTCTTTTTGAGGGACTTTGCTTTAGATACATATTTTAATGTAACACATAGTTGGACTTGACAATGTGATCCAATCTTAGAGTCTTCTTTTTTTTTTTAACAAGTGTGGGATTCCCCAGATCCTGACACAGCGATACTAGAGCAAACAATTTATTTGGGAAGTGATCCAGGAGGTAGACAGGGAAGTAAAGACAGCCAGTACAAGGGCAGGAATGATCTAGTTACTACTCGATCCCACTGCATCGCACCCCACTTCTTTTTTTTTTTCCTTTTTTTTGTCTTTTTTCGTGACAGGCAACGGATCGCAACCCTCAGTGTCGCGCCCGTACCGGACCAGGACCAGCAACGGGATCGCAACCCTCGGTGTTGCGCCCGCACCTCACTCAGCCAGTGAGCGGCTGGTCTGTATGTGGGATCCGAACCCTCGGCGGGAGCGTTGCTGCGCTCCCAAGCGGCGCACTGTAGCAGTGCGCCACCGGGCTGGCCCACCCCACTTCTACATTATCTATGCAGAGGTAGGACCTGGGATATTTACCCATACACTCCCATTCTTCATTGACTGAGAGCTGGTCCCTGAGGCTTTCACTGCCTGGCAGTTCTGCCCTGCTCCTTGAGAAAGCCCTTGGGCACTGTCCGGGTGCTTGCAGTAAGAAGACATTGGCCTACATGGGAGTGACGAGTGCTGAGGGGCTGGTAGGGTGCTGGCAGCATCTGCTTTGCAGGATGATGAGTTTTCTGGAATGCTGGGAAGCTGGGCCAGGAATAGTATTCAACGACACCTAATCACAGACTTGCTTTTTTTTTGTTTGTTTAAAGATAATTTATTATATACATATGTGGGGTACAAAGTTGACTTTCAGTAGTTGTTTACGATGTGTGATGGTCAGACCAGGATAGTTAGCTTATTCATCATTATGATACATAATCCTTCTTTGTGTCCATTAACCAATTTCTTATTAACTCCCCTCCCTCTCCTCCTTCCCTCCCCTTCTCTACCTGTTCTTTTCTCTCCTTCTAAAAGCTTATCGTATTATTGTGATTGTTGTTTTTTTTTTCTCTCTCTCTCATTTGTTTATTTATAGATTCAGCTCTCACTTATGAGTGAGGACATGTGGTATTTCTCTGTCTGTGCCTGGCTTATTTCATTTAACATAATTTTCTCTAGGCTTATTTATGTTGATGTGAATGGCAGAATTTCATTCTTTTTTATGGCTGAGTAGTATTCCATTCTGTTTATATACCACATTTTCCTTATCCAGTCATCAATCAATGGACATTGGTTGGTCCCATAGCCTGGCTATTATAAACAGAGCTGTGATGAACGTGGAAGTGGTCTGTATATATACCCAGTAGCGGGATTGCTGGATCATATGGCAGTTCAATTTGTAGGTGTTTGAGGAATCTCAACAGTGTTCTCCATAATGACTGCACTAATTTACAGTCCCACCAACAGTGCAGAAGTGTTCCTCTTCTCCACATCATTGCCAGTATTTGTTTTTCTCTTTTTTATAAGAGCTAGTCTAAATGGGGTGAGATGATATCTCCAAGTGGTTTTGATTTGCATTTCTCTGATGATTAGTGATGTTGAGCATTTTTCATATACCTGTCGGCCATTTGTATGTCCTCCTTTGAGAATTGTCTATTCAGCTTCTTTGCCTATTTTTAGCTAGATTATTATTATTATTTTTTTTTACTATAAAGTTGTTTGAAATCCTTGTATATTCTGGATATTGATTCTTTGTTGGATGCATAGTTTGCAAATATTTTCTCCCATTGTGTAGATTGCCCTTTCACTCTATTGATTGTTTCCTTTGCTGTGCAAAAGCTTTTTAGTTTGACATAATCCCATTTTTAATTTTTCTTTTGTTGTCTGTTCTTTTGGGGTCTCATTCATAAAGTCTTTGCCAAGTCCTATGTCCTGGAGTGTTTCCCCATATTTTCTTCTAGGAGTTTTAAAGTTTCAGTTTTTGTATTTAAGTCTTTAATCCATTTTGAGTTGATTTTGGTATATGGCGAGAGGTACAGATAAAGTTTTATTCATGTACATATGGATATCAACTGCTTTTATGCTTCATTGAGAAGTTTGTAGACCTCATATCACTGTCTTTTAGAGTTGAATGTTGCTGTGGAACAGTGTAAGAACTGAGTGATATTTTCCCTGAAGATATGATTTGATTTGTTTTTCTGACTCCTTGTTCACAGGATTTATAAAATTATTGTTGAAGTCTAGTAACTTTTACTAGAATATGTCTTACTTTACTCAGTCTACATAACCTTTTTCTGAGACACTATGCATTTAATCTGTAGATTTCCTTTACTTGGAAAAGTGGTCTTAAGTTTTATCTTTTACTATTATAGTTATTTTTCTGTTCTGTGTGTTTCTTCAAAGACAGCATCATGAACTCTCATCTATTCCTCATCTTCTTCATCTATTATTTTTTCTCTAATACTTTTTATATTTTTGTTCCTTTTCATTTTATTTTGCTCTGTTTTCTTAAGACAGTTCTACATGTCTAGAATACCAATTATCAGCAATGCCAATTCTCCTTTTTTGGTTTTTCTAATATGACTTTTATTTTTGTGATAGTTTTACTTTTCTGTTACATTTTTTTCCCTGAGCTCTTCCAGCTCATTCTTAAAAACTTCCTTTTGTTGTCAATATTTTTCCTTAAACTCTTGTATCTTTTCTTTGGGATCTTGTTTCATAGAAATTATATTTTCTTTATTTTTTGAGCATTTTTTTACTATATTTATCATTATACAGTGTAATCATTTTTTGTGATCCTTTACCAATTTCTTGCTAACTTCCTTTCCCTCCCCTCTTATATTTTCTTATATTTGATTTCATGGAGAAATAATGGTTGTAATTTTACTCATTTCCAGATGTTTGTGTTTTTTTTTTTTTTTAGTGTCATCTTTATTTGCCTTTAGTTTGACATTATTCTTTCTCTTTTCTCCCTGCATTTTCTTTGCATAAGTCAGATAGTGGTGCTTTTAAAAATTACTACTTATCTTTGAATTGGGCCTTAGGCCTTCTTCTTAGACTAGTTATTTGCTGAAGGATGGCATGTGGTGTATTAGTCCATTTTGCATTGCTATAACAAAATACATGGAACTGGGCAATTCATAAAGAAAATGAAGTTTATTTGTTTACAATTTCTGAGGCTGGGAAGTCCAAAGTCCATCTGGTGGTGGTGACAGTGACCCAGGGGTCTCAGATTGCAAGATTGTAGAAGCAGAGAGAGCAGAAATAGAGACAGACTCTTCCCTTCTTTTAAAGTCCTCAGAACTGCACCCCTGACCACCATTTGTAATTCATTTGCTACTGCATGGTCCTACAATCCAATCACCTCTTCAAGGCTCCACATTTCGATTACCATAGTAGGATTTCCCACCCTTTTAACAGTCCCAGTGGTGGCTAAGTTTCTAATACATAAAATTTGGGAGACACAATTCAAGTTTCAGTGAGTTTTCGGGGAACATAGTTCAATCCACTACATGTGGGAAAGGCTGAAAGAGATGAGTTGGGAAGAAGCAGTCTGAGTAGTTTGAGTTTTGGCCTGTGGTCCCCAGAAATCTTCTTATAAGAACCTTCCCCTGCAGCTATGATTCTTCTTCAAGGTAGCAAAATGACTTCTACACTCCCAGTGTACAATGCAGATTAAAAAATAGTGTATTTGAGCCTTTATTTCTCCTCATTTGATAATAACTAGTGGCTGTATTTTTCCTTTCTCCCTGCCTGACCAATATATTTGTTGCTGCCAGGTGTTCATGCATTCTTGGAATTTTTGCATTCTCTCTCTCTACTACACACACATGCGCACACATCTAAATGTTATCATATTAGCCATATTGCTCTGTAATTAGATTTTCCTCAATAAATATAGTAGATATCATGCCATGCCAGCCTGTATACATCTACCTCATCTTTCAAAACAAAACAGCTTCAAATATATATATATATATATATATATATATATATATATACACACACACACATATATATATTCTATATTTTGTTCAAAGTTTACATTTGTCATATGCTAGAGGGTTAATCTGATATGAGTTACTCCACCATTGCGGGAACTGGAAATTTAGTTAAATGTGATTTTGATTTTGGGTTTTATATTTCAAAAGTTTTTCATATTATAAGATATTCAGTACACAGTAAATATGCATTAAGTCCTTTTGATTCTACCTCTGAAATATATCTTACACTTGTCTATTTCTTTCTATCATCCCTATGACCATCCTCATCCAAGATCGCATCAGTGCTTGCCTGGACTTCTGTAGTAGCTTCCTCACGGGCTGCCCCATATTCACTCTTGCTCTCTTGGGGTGGATATTCATTCCTATCTTCCTGGTTGCAGTACCATGATTTTTCTTGGAGAAACCATCCAGTTCCATTAGCCACAATCTTAGTGGGAGTATCAAATAAGGTGCTCCCGCTTCCTTCATCCCCACTCATCTGGGCCAGAGTGAGCGTGTGACCTATGCTGGGAATTCAGATTCTCTGTCCTAGGAGTTTGGATTTCCAGAAGAATGTAATAAAGACTGAAAATGAATGAAGTTATTTGTTCTGTTGGCAGTGCCAAAAGACATTATTTATTAATTTTAGGCTGCAAGCCAGGTTCTTCTTTAAATTTTCCTTTGATTCTGGGCCCTAGCCTATAGCTTTCCAATATATTGGGTTTTTCTGTTTTTCATTTTGCTTACATTAACCTGAGTGAGTTTCTGTTGCTTACAATCAAAGAATTTTATCTAATATTCATTATATTAGGATAAACACTAAGCTGCTGTAACAGAGACCCCAAAATACAGTGGCTCAAACAAGACCTAAGTTTATTTCTCTGTCATTTAACAGTTCAGCGTGGGTGAGAGGATCTGTGTCATGAGATCTCCTGGGCTCCGGTGGCCTCCACCTTGCTGTTCCACCAGTTCCTAGGGTGTTGTCCTCATCCTCTTGGTTGATGCCAGGTCACTGCCACCTCCACATTCTAGCCCACGGAAAAGGCCAGAGGAAGCCTGGGGCAAACGCTCCCTTTATAAACAAGGAGAGGGAGCTGCTGCTGCTTATGCTCACGTACTATGGCAGGACTTCATTTCACACCACACCTGGCTACAAAGGGGGTGGCAAATGGAGGCTCCAGCTGGGTGGACATATACCCGCAAAAAAGGGAAGAAGGATTTGGGGATAACTGGCTATTTGCCACCTGCCAGCTTTCAGATGCTTTTCTCACACAAAGGCCAGAGCGATGTCACACACACACACACACATGCATACACACACACACACTCACACACACGCACATGCACACGCACACATGCACATGCACACGCACACACTGAAAACCTGCTTAAAACCCACCTGTGGCTTCCC
Source organism: Galeopterus variegatus (assembly GCF_000696425.1). Taxonomy (NCBI): domain Eukaryota; kingdom Metazoa; phylum Chordata; class Mammalia; order Dermoptera; family Cynocephalidae; genus Galeopterus; species Galeopterus variegatus. The sequence continues at coordinate 327,756 of NW_007726456.1, read as the reverse complement.
ACTGTGGTTCGATGAGGACCAAGACCCTCCCATGGCTTATAACGCGTGCTGTGGCTCAGCCGACCACGCCAGCCTCCCCTCAATCAACTCAGCATGTTCTTCATTTGTCATGTAAGTTGCATTTTTAAAATGCATCATGGGCCGTTTCCTTTTCCTGGTCTTCCTTTCTTTTCCCCTGACCTGTTAATTTCTACTTATCTTTCATTTCTCAACTGAAATATAATTCTTTTCAAGGAATCCTTCACAAATCCCTAGATTAGGTCAGAATCCCCTGATACACACTCTGGTAGTGTAGTGGTTTGAGTTATGACCCCCCCAAACTCACTGAAGCTTGAATTGTGTCCCCCAAGTTTTATGTATTAGAAACTTGGTCCCCACTGTGACTGTTAAGAGGGTGGGAAATCCTATTATTGTAATGGAAATGTGGATCCTTGAAGAGGTGATTAGATTGTAGGACCACTCTGTAGTGAATGGATGAAAAATGGTGCTCAAGGGCATGGTTCTGAGGGCTTTAAAAGAAGAGAGTCTGTCTTTCTCTCTGCTCTCTCTGCTTCCACCGTCTTGCAATGAGAGATCCCTGGGTCACTGTCACCACCACCAGATGGACTTTGAACTTCCCAGCCTCAGAAACTGTAAGCAATAATAGATTTCATTTTTCTTTATAAATCACTCAGTTTCAGGTATTTTGTTATAAGCAACAGAAACAGACTAAGGCAAGTAAAACCCTGTATTTTTGTGTCATTTTCTTCCAAATAAACTTAAGTAATCATGTGACTGATTAGTATTGTTCTCTCCTGCCAGAATGCAAGCCCCACGAGGACGGGGAACACACCTACCCTGTTGACCTAGAATTCCTCGCACCCAGCACAGTGCTTGGAATAGAGAAGACCCTCAGAAAACACCAAATGAGTCAATGAGTGAAAGAAGCAGTGGCAGTGTGTCATGATAGCATATTTGGGATGAAACTTTCTTGGAAAAAACCGGGGCAGATTTTAGGTGTGTTCATGTATGCCATGATGCTGGATTCTCAGAGATGAGGGATGTAGGCAGAGGTGGAAAAGCCAAAGGCAGTAGCCACTATTCGAGGTTTTACCTGGGAGCCCTCTCTGCCCGGAAACTTTTCATTTCTGAATCTCGGCAGGGCTGAGCAAGACCTTGGGATACTCTGTTTTCCTTGGCCAACTACTTGGAAAAGAGAAAGGAAGGAAGAATGGGGAGAAAGAAGCAAAAGAAAAAGGAGGGGAGATGGGAAAAGAAAAGAACCACACGTGTGATGAGGGTCTATTTACGACAGCTAAGGTGTTCATGCTGGTTAACGAGGAGTAGCAATCCCTTATATTTGTCTGGGCGTCACTGTTTATGAAACATTGCACAGATGTCATTTTGTTTTCTTCTTGCTACAGCCCTTTGAGGTAGGCAAGACAGTTCTTATTATTTCCAATTAAAAATAGCCTTTGATGGCTTTTATTTCTTATTGCAAAAATGATAGATGTTTTCTATAGAAACATTATCACACACAGATAAACAAAAAGAAGAAAAAATCTTATCACTCTGAGATAGACGCTGTTAACACCTTGATGTATATCTTTTTTGATCTTTCCCTGTTTATATTTAGTATTCTCATTTTATGGGTGAAGAGGAGGCTCAGGGAGGATGAGTGTTTGTCTATTTCTTTCTTTATTAATGTAATTATTTCTTTCTAACAACTTCTGTCCTAAAAGGATTTGATATAGCCCGTGAGTGACAGACACGAGATCCATGTCTTCAAACGCTTATGTTGAGTTCATGTGGCTGTTTCCACTTCTCCAGCCAATGCAACCTCATGAATAAGAATTTATCTTCCCCTCCCAGAGAGGCCTGGCTTAAGAACCGAGGGACACGGGGGTGGCTCTGTAAAGAGGGTGAGAGGCAGGTTGTGGAAGGGAAGCATAAGGAAGCCAGACAGAGCCTAGGACAGATGGACAGACTTTCTGATGCTACATTCTGATGTCCAACCTAGCAGATGTCAATTATCAGCCACCAGCTGTAAAGTGACTGTGAGTAAAATGAGTCTTTTTTTTTTTTTTTTAACGCATTTAGCAAAACATTTTAAAATTCAACAGTGAATGTTTGTTGGCAGCCCAGAGGCTATTTGGCACCCAGGAGGGGCTGGTTATTTGCCATGGATGAGGGCTCCTGCTGGTGTCCTCTCTCCAGCTAGAGCAAGAAGCTCTCGTCTGAAAGGAGGGAAGTGGGCTCAGTCAGTGTTGCCACTGTCTTGATGCCTGACCTGGAACAAGCTGCCTTCATAACCTTGGTCCTCAGTTTCCCCATCTGTAACTGGTTTTGTTACCTTCCTCCAGTCTCCACCCCGTGCTCAGTCTCTACATAGTCTCTATGATTGGTCTATTAAAAATGTAAGTTAGTTTGAATCCACTTCCTGCTAAAAAGTCCTCTTATGTCAGCACATAGCAATGGGAGCAAAACCCTACCTCCTTATGGGACGTGGAACCATGCAGTAAGGTACTCTGCCACCTGGCACCCTCCTACTTCCCCAGCTGCATCTTCTACCCCACTCTCCTTTGGTCCCTAAGATGCAGCCATTCTTGGGACAAGCCAAGCTGGTTTCCTGACTTGGGGCCTTTGCGTTTATGCTTCCCTCTGCCCTAAAAAATATGGCAAGCTCTTCCTCATCCGAGTCACAGCGCCAATGTTACCTTCTTGCCTGACTGTCCCGGCAGAAGGGGCCTCCTTAGTCACCATTTGCTTGTACCGCCTAGCTCCATATTATTATTTAAGTTTTACTTATCACTGTTGAATTTATGGTTCTCCCCCTCCATCCTCTTTACCCCCGTGCCCACGCACATACCTAGAATGTAAGCCCAGCAAAGGTAGGCACTTTGTGATAAGGCTAGCTCTACCTGATATAACTTTATGTCACATATCCTAAAAAATAGCAACCAGCAAAAAGATCCTTAATGTTGTCTTCCCCTGGACAAACACTATCTTTCTTTGTAGATACAAAAATGGTCTTTTGGACAATACTGTGCCCTCTTTCATATATGTGTCCTCTGTACCAGGGTTAGATTGTAACATATGCCTGCAACCACATTTCTGTCCAATATGAGTCTTTTTTTGGAGAGAGAGAGGATTTTGTCATACAATCCTTTTTATAATAAAAACAGTGGTTCTTCAGATACTTTCGTTTTATAATTGTAGCATCTGCCCATGCTGGATGCCCCTGTCTGCTGGCCCGTGTTGTTGGTGGGCCTGTAGCTCCTCCTGTCCTTCCAGCTCCCACTTTCACTTCTCAGAATCCTGGATCAGGCTCCTGTGTGGCCCACAGTGAGGGCACCAGCTCCCCTGCAGGTCACCTGTATCAATGATGCTGGAGAATTGAGGTGGTGAGAGCCAGACACCAGTTCCGGCTCCTCGTTGTGGTTCCAGAATATTTTCTGGTTCCATTTCGTCCTCATTCACTCTTCCTTCATGCCCATCTTCTTTTTGCAATGGCTGGGCTTGCTGACTTCAGGACCAGACACAGGGGCAACAGACCACTAACTGGCTCCCACGATCACCCATGACCTAAACCCTATAACAAACGTGTCCTCTTACTCGTGGTGGTTCTGCTTGTCAGGTGAAACCTAACTGGTAAGATATACACCCCTTTGGGTCTGTGGTACATCCTGGTTTAGAAGTTAAACATTCAGAATTGCTCAAAAGTGCTCTGATGAAACCATTTTAATGCAGTTTTTGGTGTTTTGCTCTTTGTTGCCTGGGGACCATCAGAGGAAGGAGAACTGGTTCTTTGTGCATGCTCTCTCTCTCTCTGTCTCTCTCTTTTAAAATCCACAGTAGCCATTGTCCAGGGACATCAGGAGCCCTTAATATTGACCCAACAGAATTGCATGGCAGGAGAGTCAAGAGAGAGTAATCCCCCTGGCAGGATTTTTCTATATAAACTCAGGCCAATCTCTAAAAACTCAATATTTGGAAGTGTCCATCATATTTGAGGGTGTGTACCCTCTTCTCCTTTCCAAAATCTACTCAATGCCATATCCTCCTTTTTAAGCAGATGTTCTGTCTCCTGGTACACAGTGGGTTAATTTACCCAACTGCCTGTGGAGACTGTATGGGTTATTCCATATTTATTTCAATTATATAAGTATACTGGGCCAGTGTATTTATTTTAAATCACATTATCTACAGCTTCCCAAGCATGTGTCAACAAAAAGAACGGTTTCAATTTAGTAGACTTTGAAATGGTGTGCAGTTTATCCTCACTTCAATTACACTCTCTACAGTAAGTCACGGGCAGCTTCAGGATTATTCAGGGCCAGGTAATGCTATCTGAAAGCATTGATTTTTCCCTTCTCTTCAAGAACAGTTCACTGACTGAAGGATGCACAGGAGTCTCCTTTAAGAAAACACAAAAACACATTTCTCAGCTGCAACTTCTGAGAAATCTCAATCTTAGGGGCTCTGTATGAATCTGCTAGGGAAGTTTCTGACCTTTAAAGAAAGATATGCAAAGCTGGTTGCAAAGGGGTGACCACAGCAGAAATCACGTTTCTTGGCTTGAAACAGCAGGAGATGGATGGAACAAAGGAGGAGGAAAATGCCAGAGAATTCCTGTACTTCATCTATTTAAAAATTAATATTTATTGGGGACCTACTCTGTGCCAAGGCCTGGGCTAGGAGCTGTGGACACAGTGGTGAACAATAAAGACCAGAGCTGGCTTCATGGGCACATGACCTGTGCAGTTGCCTAAGGCCATATGCTTAGGAGGGCCTCATGCTTGGTTCAATGTTCTATTGTCACCACCTTGAAATTCTTAATAATTTTCAAACAAAAGGCATCACATTTTCATTTCGTACTGAGTCCTGCAAAACATGTAGCTGGTCAAGATAAATACACAATCATTTCTGCTCTCACGGAGCTCAGAGTTGAGTGGGGGTGACAGACATGAACGAATCACCTATGCTACTAATCCCAGTTGTGATAAGGGCTATTAAAGGACAGGTACAGGGTGCTTAGAAGGTATGTAGTGCAGGGATCTAGTCTGGAGTCATTGAAGCCACCGAGAAGAAGAGCCATATAAGCAGATATCCGAAACATGCCGAGTTCTCTAGGGAGATCACTCCAGGCAGAGGGAACAGTACTGCAAAGACCCCCAGGCAGGAAAGAACTTGGCTTGGTAGAATCAGAGAGATGGCCAGTGTGGGTAAAGCATAGTGATGGGAGTAGGACAGGATTCTCTATTTGGCAAGAGCACCAAGGTCTGAATGTACTGTGGTCAGGTTTACGTAGATTTTCCCTGCTGGTAACTTGAAGCAACCCATAATCTTCTTTCTGTTAGTGTCCTTTATTGCTATCCGATCCGTGAATTAATCGAGTTCCCCTTAATATTGCAGTTCTCTGGATGGGGGAGGGATGTCTCACAAATACCTTGATCACTGAAAATATTATTCGTTTTAAGTTACTTAAAGTTATTTAAACTTAAATGATATGTAAATAATAATCTGAGCATTCATTCAAGAATCCAGAATGAAGATGTCATCCACAAACTTATCCATTTAAATTCATTATACCACTGCATGTTGAATAAACCATTTTATTTTTGTTTGTTCCTTATTTACCTCTTTGACACTTAAAAGCAGGGGTTCCCCAGACCTTGGCCTTTTAGAATTTGGTGAATGGCTCTCTTTAGACTCATACAAGTTGTGATTTTATAGTTTGTTACTCTTTCATCTCTCCTCTTCCGAAGCTGGAGAGAATTACTCTATTAAACTGTCTTTACAGGTGAGTGGGGAATGCCACACCATTTGCGATGGGGAAAAAATTGAAATCCACTGTAAATTGGAAAGTTTACTTGGCTGAAACATCTGTAATTTGAAGTCTTGGGAAATAGTAAAACTGGAAGTGATGGGCAGGAAAAAAGAATTGCCAGGGATGAGTACTTAAATAGCCCCATAAATCACATTTTAAAAGACAGTTCATATGTTTACTGAATTGATTTTTCTGAACAAACAGAAGAAAAATGTAAAACAAAAGAGTAGAAAACTCTACAGATGACCCTCATTTGGGGCCGTGTTTGCAATGGTATCCTGTTGACACCTCATTTTATGGCCCACTTAAAAATTTTAAGTGGAGCTTTCTGGCAATCATTAGCACAGGAAATAACTTTGGGCTCAGTGACAGTAGCAGGTTTTTTTTTTTTTTACTATTTTATCTCTTTTAATCTATTCAAGTGAGTTACATTTATAGACTTTTAAATATTAAACTATTCTTGTATTTCTAGGATTAACCTGGTTTGGTTGTGGTGGTGGTATATATGAAGGTACTTCAAAAAGTTTGTGGACCTTTGCCCATTTCTCAAAAGAAGACATACAAATGGCTAACAGGCACATGAAAAAAGCTCAACATCACAAATTATCAGGGAAATGCAAATTGAAACTATGGTGCAGTATCATCTCACCTTAGTTAGAATGGCTATTATCAACAAGACGAAAAATAACAAATGCTGGTGAGGATGCAGAGAATAAAGAACTACATTGTTGGTGGGAGTGTAAATTGGTACAGCCACTGTGGAACACAATATGGAGGTACCTCAGAGAACTACAAATAGATCTACCCTACGGCCCAGCTATCCCACTACTGGGTATAAACCTAAAGGAAATGAAATCAATGTATCAAAAAGACACCTGCACTCCCATGTGCATCACAGCTCTATTCACAGTCACCAAGAGATGGAATCAACCTAAACGCCCATCAATGGACGAGTGAATTAAAAACTGTGGTATATGTACACAGTAGAATACTACTTAGCTATATAAAAAAATGATATCCTATCATTTGCAGCAGCATGGATACAAATGGAAACCATGTTAAGTGAAATAAGTCAGGCACAAAGAGACAAACACCGCGTGGTATCACTCATATGTAAAATCTTAAAAAAAAAGTGGTTCTCATAGAAGTAGAGAGTAGACAACAGTTACGAGGGACGAGGGAGGAGGAGAGGTGGTGGACTAATGGGTCCAAACTATGCTATCTCCCCTAAGTGAGTCATTGTGCAGTACGTGCATGTATTGAAACAATACACTGTACCCCACGAATGTGTACAAGTAAATGTTAAAATATTTTGAATAATAAAACAAAAGTTCATGGAAAGATTCATATTACCTTTCAATTCTATTTTTTCCATGAACTTTTTGAAGTAGCCTTTGGTGTGTGTGTGTTTTACCATTCTAGCTACGTTTACGTGTAAAATGCAGTGGCATTCAGGACATTCACAATGTTATGCAAGCATTTCCAGGACTTTTCCATCATCCCAAACAGAAACTCTGTACTCATTAAACAGTCTGTACTCATTAAGTCCCCCACTGCCCCCAGGCCCAGAATGGGAGGTTACTGTTATTCTCTATTCTACTTCTGTCTCTGTGTATTTGTCTATTCCAGGTTCCTTGCACATGGGTAAGTGGTCTCCTTCGATATTTGTCCTTTTGCATCTGACTTATTTCACTTATTTCAAGGCTCATTCATGTTGTAGCAAGTATTAGAATTTCATTCTTTTTTTAAGACTGAATAATATTTCATTGTACAATACACCACCTTTTGTTTATTCATTCATCTGCTGATGAACATTTGGGTTGTTTCCACCTTTTGGCTATTGTGAATAATGCTAACAACAGGATTTTTGTGCAGAAATGAAATGGGGTGCTTTCCCTTTTGTGTATCTTTGCTCACTTTGTGTTGCTCTCTTGTTGAGGGAGTGGTTGGGATTTAAATCTTGTCCCTGTTCTCAGTGCCTCTGTATAAGTAGGAATCCTGTAAGCAGGCTAGCATGGTGGTTAAATCTATGGCTTTGGAATCAGACAGCTGTGAGTTCAAATCCTGCTTGCACCACTCACAAGATAGGGGACTCTGAGCAAGCTTCTCAACCTCTCTAATCCTGGGTTGCCTTATCTGTGGAAGGGAGGTTATTAGACCTACGTGGGAGGGTTACTGTAAGAATTAAGGTAGTGTTTGAAAAGCACTTTGCTCAGATGTGTGTATGTATGTGTGTGTGTGTGTGTGTGTGAACCCTTGCCTTTTGATGGCCCTCTTACAAAGTAGGGGCTGCTGGGACAAGCACGCCTTGCTTATGGAAAGACTGGGACCCTTAGAACATGAAAACTGGAAGAGAGCTGAGTAGAACCCCAAAAGTCTGTTAACTGGCATCACCTGGAGAACTTTAAAAAGCAGACTCCTGGCTCCACTCCAGGCCTACTGAACCAGGATCTCCAGGAAGAGACTTGGAAATATGCATTAAAAAATCTGAGATGGTTTTGAGGGGCTGTCATGCTGGAGAACCTCTTCCTTGGATTCCTGTTCTTCCCGCTCCTACTTTAATACTTTAGGTGATTTGTAAACACTTACATACGCATCCACTAACTTGAGGCATCTGTAAAAACACACTCTCACACACACACAAACAAACAAACAAACAACAACAACAACAACAAAAAACCCCCCCAAAAAAACTGGCGGGGGGGAGAGGAAGATATAACAACCACAATTTTTTTTTTTTGAAGTTCTTACAACAAGAAAATGGAGGGGACACACCTGGGTGGGAGGGGGGAGAGGGAGGAGGGAGGGAGGTTTCGGTGATGGGACATAATAATCAACTACATTGTATATTGATAAAATTAAAAA